>NC_092096.1:35521407-35821407 GCF_045679555.1 Salvelinus alpinus | reverse complement strand
TTTCACTTATAATTCACTGTATCACAATTTCAGTGGGTCAGAAGTTTACATGTACTAAGTTGACTGTGCCTTTTAAACAGCTTGGAAAATTCCAGAAAATGTCATGGCTTTAGAAGCTTCTGATAGGCTAATTGACATAATTTGAGTCAATTGGATGTGTACCTGTGGATGTATTTCAAGGCCTACCTTCAAACTCGATGCCTCTTTGTTTGACATCATGGGAAAATCAAAAGAAATCAGCCAAGACCTCAGAAAAAAATTGTTGACCTCCACAAATCTGGTTCATCCTCGGGAGCAATTTCCAAACGCCTGAAGGAACCACGTTCATCTGTACAAACAATAGTACGCAAGTATAAACACCATGGGACCACGTAGCTGTCATACCACTCAGGAAGGAGACGCATTCTGTCCTAGAGATGAACGTACTTTGGTGCGAAAGGTGCAAATCAATCCCAGAACAACAGCAAAGGACCTTGTGAAGATGCTGGAGGAAATGGGTACAAAAGTATCTATATCCACAGTAAAACGAGTCCTATATCGACATAACCTGAAAGGCCGCTCAGCGAGGAAGAAGCCACTGCTCCAAAACCGCCATAAAAAAAGCCAGACTACGGTTTGCAACTGCACATGGGGACAATGATTTTACTTTTTGGAGAAATGCCCTCCGGTCTGATGAAACAAAAATAGAACTGTTTGGCCATAATGACCATTGTTATGTTTGGAGGAAAAAGGGGTAGTCTTGAATGACACAAATATAAATTTTCACAAAGTCTGCTGCCTCAGTTTGTATCATGGCAATTTGCATATACTCCAGAATGTTGTGAAGAGTGATCAGATGAATTGCAATTAATTGCAAAGTCCCTCTTTGCCATGCAAATGAACTGAATCGCTCCAAAAACATTTCCACTGCATTTCAGCCCTGCCACAAAAGGACCAGTTGACAGGTGTGAGTGTTAGAGATCACACTGTAAGGCTGATTGAGTTTGAATAACAGACTGGAAGCTTCAAAAGGAGGGTGGTGCTTGGAATCATTGTTCTTCCTCTGTAACAATGGTTACCTAAAAAGGAAACACGTGCCATCATCATTGCTTTGCACAAAAAGGGCTTCACAGGCAAGGATATTGTTGCCAGTAACATTGCACCTAAATCAACAATTTATTGGATCATAAAGAACTTCAAGGAGAGCGGTTCAATTGTTGTGAAGAAGGCATCAGGGCGCCCAAGAAAGTCCAGCAAGCGCCAGGACCATCTCCTAAAGTTGATTCAGCTGCGGGATCGGGGCACCACCAGTACAAAGCTTGCTCAGGAATGGCAGCAGGCAGGTGTGAGTGCATCTGCACGCACAGTGAGGTGAAGACTTTTGGAGGATGGCCTGGTGTCAAGAAGGGCAGCAAAGAAGCCACTTCTCTCCAGGAAAAACACCAGGGACAGACTGATATTCTGCAAAAAGTACAGGGATTGGACTACTGAGGACTGAGGTAAAGTCATTTTCTCTGATGAATTCCCTTTCCGATTGTTTGGGGCATCCGGAATTAAAGCTTGTCTGGAAGAAACAAGGTGAGCGCTACCATCAGTCCTGTGTCATGCCAACAGTAAAGCATCCTGAGACCATTCATGTGTGGGGTTGCTTCTCAGCCAAGGGAGTGGGCTCACTCACAATTTTGCCTAAGAACACAGCCATGAATAAAGAATGGTACCAACACATCCTCCGAGAGCAACTTCTCCCAACCATCCAGGAACAGTTTGGTGACGAACAATGCCTTTTCCAGCATGATGGAGCACCTTGCCATATGGCAAAAGTGATAACTAAGTGGCTCGGGGAACAAAACATCGATATTTTGGGTCCATGGCCAGGAAACTCCCCAGACCTTAATCCCATTGGGAACTTGTGGTCAATCCTCAAGAGGCGGGTGGACAAACAAAACCCCACAAATTCTGACAAACTCCAAGCATTGATTATGCAAGAATGGGCTACCATCAGTCAGGATGTGGCCCAGAAGTTAATTGACAACATGCCAGGGCGGATTGCAGAGGTCTTGAAAAAGAAGGGTCAACACTGCAAATATTGACTCTTTGCATCAACTTCATGTAATTGTCAATAAAAGCCTTTGACACTTGTAAAATGCTTGTAATTATACTTCAGTATTCCATAGTAACATCTGACAAAAATATCTAAAGACACTGAGGCAGCAAACTTTGTGGAAATTCATATTTGTGCCATTCACAAAACTTTTGATCACGACTGTATGTAAACGTCCGACTACAACTGTAGATCTAGTTCATATCTAGTTCCACTGCATTTGCTGACCCCAGAACAGTGGTCTGCCCCGGTGCAGCGTGAGTCATCCTTGTTTTGCGTTAATGTCCACTGATCTCAGATCTGTGTTTACTCTCCCCAGGTGTGTGTGTGTTAGAGGGTGCCTCTGGAAGCTCTGGGGTCTTGTCCAATGGGCTGTCATTGCCTCTGCTGCAGTCGCCGTATTTGCTATCAGTGTGGTGAGTCACACCTCTCAATCACACAGGGAGCCTTCTGATTGTTTGTTAACTTAAATATTTTTCTTTCATACTTGCATTCATCTATTGAGTAAAACCCATCTAATTACTTTGTCAGTGTTTTGTGTAATAGTGAATCATTTTAATGAAGACAGCATAAATCTACCTAATTGGTCTGTTGGAGTTACTATTGGTCTAGTAGTTAGCACTGTTTATAAGATTCTCTCTGATTGGTCATGGTGTTGTCCTCGTCCCCAGGTGCCCTACTCGTCCATGGAGCAGGTGTACAGCAGTAAGATCCTCCCGGAGGTTAGACAGGCCTACAGCCTAGTGGAGCGCTATAGACTGGTCAGTGCCTACAGCCTGGACAGCAGGATGACTGGGGTGGACGGGAGGTCAGAGGTCGTCCTAGAAGGCAGCATGGACAAGAATACCTGGACCGTAAGAGAGCGGGGACCAAAATAATAGTTTTGGCTGAAAAGTTTTAGTTTTTTCTCAGCTTTCACAATATTAGACATGGAATGTCCTCAATCACATTATCTTCCTCAACTACTTGACTTTTATAAAGTAAAACAGTCTTATATAGTTCTGCAAAAGGTGTATCGTGTTTCAATGCACCTTTCCCAATTGGCCCTCCTAGGAGATAGAGTTCATGTACAAGCCGGGGAACGTGGGCGTGGCCCCTCCAGTGGTGGCCCCCCACCAGCCACGGTTAGACTGGCAGATGAGCCAGGCAGCCCAGGGACTGGCCGAACAGAGCCCCTGGTTCACAAGCCTAGTGCACTGCCTACTGCAGGGCAAGAAGGATGGTATGTACTGCACTCTGGGGTAATGACTTCTATTTTTCAATTAAAGTATAGAGCACAGACATCTTTGTTTTAATATGAGGAAAGCGCAGGTTGCATCTGGCAGGCTACTTGTATTTTGGCTCTTGATGGATGTTTTTAGGCCTGTGGTCTTTTCTAGGACCAGGCCCCCTCCCTGTCTATTTAATCTTATTGATTATGATCTTAAAGGCAAAACTGATCCTAGATCAGCACTCCTACTCTGAGACGCTTTATGAATACGGGCCCAGAAATTCGGTGGTATGCGCCTGACATGTAAAACCGCTAGTCAGTGTGAGGTGGGCATGATTTACTCTCACACTGTAGATCATTAACCTTCCAACAAAGAAGATGTATACCAGCAACACTCAGATGACCACTTACCTACACGCTGCACTATGTTGCTCACACATGACTGTATCTCTCCCTGTGTCCCAGTGGTGAGACTGATCCAGACAGACTCAGCCCAATACCCATTCAGCCAGGCCCCCCCGGTCTACCTCCGAGCCAGCCTCTACCGGTACTGGTTCACCCAGACCACACAGGACGGGTGAGCAGCCTACGACATCCACTACAGCAGTGGGTGTGCTGGGGAGAGAGTGCTAATGGTTAACCCATGAATTCCTTAGATTATTCATTCATAAAATCAGTTAAGATATACAAGTGAACTTAAATATTCGCTATATTAAGTAATGTTATTCATCAAATGCCCACAAAATGTATAGTATGCTAATCGTCAGAATTCGATAAAGCCACTCGATTCAACCAGACACAAATAAAATGTTCCTATGGTAACGAGTGGTGTATTGGTTGTCTTCCCTGTCAGGTCTGGTCCTAATGAGTGGTGGAGGAGAGACTATTCAGAGGAGTTCTATCCTGCAGTGCAGCTGGGTGGCCCTACTCTGGAGGCCATGCTCAACCAGCACGGACTCAAGGTAGCTAAGCCTTTTTGCTCAACTGGGTTACGTTGTAACTTTGTATTGTGCTAATAATATCACTACTGTGGCTTATGATGATTGCCCTCAACTCCAGATGTGGTGGTGTATTGGCTATATTAAAAAAAAATTAATTTCACCTTTATTTAACCAGGTAGGCAAGTTGAGAACAAGTTCAAGTATATGGAATTCACGCTCCCCTTTGCTTTTTTGTGTGTGTGTGTGGTGCGTACTAGTGTGTGCTGTATGGCCAGGTGTACCAAATCTGATTTCTCAGACACTCATACCAACAACACTCACACTCTTACGTGTCTTTGTTGTGTATGTACATGTGCTTACATATTAACTTGTGTGCAGGAGAAGTTCCCGATTCAGGCCAGTCCTGACTCTCCTCTGGCCCAGGCTCTGAAGCAGGTACGGGGCCACGTTCAGACTCTACCCGGCCACCTGGTGCTCTGGTCCCTCCTGGCCACTGTCGCCACCATCTGGCTCTTCAAAACCCTGCTCTCTGGGGTCCTGAGGGGCCAAAAGGCTAAACCCACTCTAGCCGAACCCAAGGCCAAGAAGGCTAAGGACCAGCCAGCAGCGAAAAATGCCTCGGCCTCCAGTCTCAAAGCAGAGAGGGAGAACTCTGAGGAGAGTAGACGGGATGCTGACAAGAGCACTAAGAAGAGGAAGTGATGTGGGACTGCTGCCATGGGACTTCCTGTTACGTTCTTGTTGTTGCCCCTTGTCTCGGGATGGAGGGTGGAGAGAAGGGGTGTTACCTTCATGTAAATCTCAGGTGTTTCTGACCAGCTCTTTCTACAGTAACTACCAATCCAACCAGCTCTGTGACTCGGAGACCACCACTGTGGCCTTGTATTCAGTCAGTTCTCTCTCTCTCTCTCACACACACACCCATATATTGTACATACACAAGCAAAAATGTCTATTTTCTCTGTGCCTCCTTCCGTCACCATATTCTCAGGTCCGCCTATGGATGAGTCTTCAGACATGCCTACGGGCGAGTCCCTGACATCACAGTACAGTGGTGCTTTGTTATGAGCTGTTTTTGGGCTTTGCCATCTGTCCTTCAGGGAACACTTGATCTGAATTCTGGGAATGCATTCATACATTTTAACGGTTGTTGTCCAACATTTTTAATCTTGTGCTATATCTTTAATATGATATTTAGGCTGGGTGCAGTTATTGTACCTCAGTGAACCTTTTCATGCACCGCATCAGACAGACTTTTTTTAATGTCAAGTTGTCAACAGTGGTTCCATGTAATGATATCTAAACCTGGGCCCTCTATCCCGACCACGAGAAACTGTATAGCGACATCGTCAAGAATACTGTATTCTGAAAGCTTTGTCCTGCTAAACCTTTTTTGCCTTAGGAATCTGGATTGCTGTTCAAACTTCAAAACCCTTCGTCGCATTCTTCTTAACAGCTGAAATGCATAACTGCTCCGAAGAAATCTTTATATTCCACATCTGTGTACATTTCTTGAGACATGTAGTATTACTTAAGCTTAGTGTATTCGGTTAAAGCACTGCTGCAAAATGACTGGGCTCTAAGGAGAAATTCGAACCCCTAGAGCCCAGTCTACCAGTCTATCGCTGAGGCGGTACAGATTGTGCGATTCAAATGTAAAGGTACTTTTTACTGGTCAGTGTTTAAAAGAAATCTTGGCTGTATATTGAAACTGAACACTTAGATTTGACAAACTACAGATGGAAAAAGACTGAAACGTTCAGTGTTCGTCAGAAACGACACATTCTATCTTGTCAAATCTAGTTGAAAAGGTGTGCTTGTCAATACCAGGTAAACTAACAGGTCTGCATGTTATGTTAAAGGTCAACAACAACAACAGAAAGGGACGGAGTCTGTGGCTTTGAGCTTCAATCCCCGTTTTTACATTTGTGGGTTCAATTATTTTAGTGATTCGACCTGGGCTGATTTTCTATAGGAACAGACACCTTTTTCAGAGATCAATGACCAATATGTGGTGCTCTTTGTTTATGCATTTATTCATGACAAATGTACAGAGACGTGTTAAGTGTGAAAGAGCCAGTGGCTCTCTGGTAAGGATCTCACCAATATAAGTATGGGGTTGTGTTGACACTCAGTAATGGTTGGAAGGCTGGTAGATGTCATGGGGGTGAATCCCTGGGGTCTCCTCCTATGAAGAAACTCCTGGGGGAAAAGGTGGGCACTTCGTTTTTAAATATATTCTCATTTAAAAAACGAAGTGCCCACTTACAGGAGTATCTCCATAAGCACTGCTCTTTGCCGTCTGTATCACAGAGGGAATCCTAAGAATTTGTTCCCTCTGTACCATAATTTGTTCCCTTCTGCCAATGCCACCTTTTATGTGGTAGCCACTCCAAGTGGCCTTGACTCACTGACCTGCAGAGTGCCCCAGAGTTCAAACCTGTAAACCCATGCTTATGGGGCGAGATCCTAACGCCAGAGTCCTTTATGCTTTGCTTCATAATTGTACATTGAGAGTTCGGTTGATATGTATATTTGGCTGTGGTTAAACGTTTTCTTGAGTGTTGGTTGGATGAATGGAAAGATTTGCTCAAGCATTGCTTCAAATGTTTTTATCAACAAAGATGGTTGCATCTGGTTATCTCCGTTTCATACTATTAAAGATTTGAAATTGTGGGTAAACCCTTTTTGACAGAGGCTTAAAATACTTATTTTGTATATGAATTAACCCCCCAAAAATCGGTATAATATTTCTTTCACGATTGCGCCACAGGAAGACTGCTAACATTACTAGACAAGGCACTGAGAATGAGTCCATAGTGAGGCTGTTTTGTGGGAGACTGAGCCCTGTTTGTCCTTAGGGCACTGTCCAACTCTCTCTGAGGAGGATAGTCTTCGGGCTCGAGTCAAGCTGTGTCGTGGAAGTTTAGCGCTATTTAAATTTAACGGCAATGTTCCCGCATTGACGGTAAATGCTTCAAATGTCCGTGCAATCGGAAATGACATTTCTATAGTGCTGAACTACAGATTGAATGGTGCTCTTAGTCCCACAGTGCTGCCCTCCACTGGTCAACACGTGTACAACATGTAGTAGCACTCCTCACAGCTTTATCAGAGGGAGAGTGAGGACTGTGACGTGTGTCTCTCAGCAGTCCTGGAGCAGGTCATACGGGCCACCCTCTACCACATGGTGTTTGTCCTCCTCCTGTTAAAACACATTCATATGTCATCTGGAGTTATGGTGTCACCCCCTAGAGCAAAGGTGCTACTTCACCACATATAGTTCAATAGAATTCATATTCATGCACATATTTTCTCTACAGTGGTTGGTAGACAAATAAAATAGGGTGGGGTCACTTACAGGAAGCTCAGATGGAACGGGTTCACTTGTGGCAGGGGCAGAGTCATAAGTGGGGTTAACAATGCTGGGGTTGCAGATGGCAGGGTTGCAGTCTGGAGGCGTCTCGTCCTCTTCCTGCAAAAGAGGGCAAAGGTCAATTATCAAGTTCGAGGTTCCCCGTGTTTTATTGTACGTTAGTTTCTGAACCGACAGAATATCAGTAAACAGCTGATTGCCTGCAATGAGACAAAAAGTCCTTGTTGCACAACATTCAGACATCATTCAACCAACACACTCACCTTAAAGTAGTGGAACTGGAATGGTTTGGTCTTGTGGGTGTAGAAGTGGTAGCCTACGAACCCAGCCCCAGCCATCAGCATGATCAACAGCACAACTCCAATCCCCATCCCTGCCTTGTGACCCGCGTGGAGCTGGGGGACCAGTCACAGATAGGGTCAGAAGTCAGAGACAGGAGTCCACCAATACCTAACCTTACCAACCGATTTAGGATAAGTTCTCACAATTTGAATCAGTCCTAATCTTAACCATAAACTATAAATCTGATCAAGGACCAGTAGTTTAGCAACATCTCGTCAGAGATCAAGGAGAGAAACTAAACAGAAAATGATGTAATAATCTCACCACTATCCAAGGGGGAGGGGCTTTGAGGGGTCCCTGCAGCACATGGATGATCCCATTGGATGCCAGGATGTTGGAGTCGACGATGAAGCGGTCGTTGATATAACGGGAGGAACTCTACACAGAGAGAGATCAGGATGGGACCAGTTTGAGCTCACAGACTACAATCATAAAGTCAAACTTTATTTTCAGTGGTTAGCTGTTCTATAATATGTGGTCTATGAGGCTGGTTCAGTAGCTAATTTTCACATTTTCTCAAACATCTTAGTTCAATCTAGGAGACCTGGTTAACCAGGGCAATATATAATACATTCCTATAACGGGGACTGAAAAACAACAGAGAACCTGAGTGTGGTACAGTGAGTGAATGCCCAAAGTACAGTAAGTACAGGGTTGATGTGTACAGTACTGTAGCTCCATGTCTCACCAGGACCTTGGGGTTGAGGAAGTCAACGATACCCAGGACAATGAGGCTTTGGCCCAGCCGGGTGCGGATACGGCTGCCGTTGGTCAGGTCTTTCAGGGCCAAGGCCCGGCCCTCCGAGAGATGGTACTCCATGTCCCTGTGGGTCAGTGTCTGGGCAATACAACACAGGAGAGTGAGTGTACACATTTATACATATACATGTTCATATAAGTCTGAGTAAGGGCTCTATTCAATCTGGATCGATGCAGCGGTACAGATTGCGCGACAGACATTTAAAGGTCATTTCCGATTGGGCCGACATATGCAGCGTTTACCAATAATGCAGTCTCCGCTAATGTGGGAAACCATGTGTTTGATGGATTTGACAGCATTCCACTTATTCACCTCCAGCCATTACCCCGAGCCGGTCCTCCCCAATGAAGGTGCCACCAACCTCCTGTGGTTATATTTTTAACAAAAAAACTAAATATGCTTCTTTGCAAAAATCTGGGTAAAAGATTGAAAGGAATGTGAGTCTTATTCAGTACATTTAGTAATTGCTTACTTTTCTAAAGTCTACCAACTAAGATAATTAGATAAGCTAGCAACTCGGATTTGCTGGATATTGGCGGGAACTGGAACACGCTGTCGTACACGTCGATCCAGAGCATCCCAAACATGCTCAATGGGTTACATGTCTGGTGAGTATGCAGGCCATGGAAGAACTGGGACATTTTCAGCTTCCAGGAATTGTGTATAGATCCTTGCGACATGGGGCCGTGCATTATCATGCTGAAACATGAGGTGATGGCAGCGGATGAATGGCACGACAATGGGCCTAAGGATCTCGTCACGGTATGTCTGTGCATTTAAATTGCCATCGATAAAATGCAATTGTGTTCATTGTCTGTAGCTTATGCCTGCCCATACCATAACCCCACCGCCACGGCACTCTGTTCACAACGTTGACATCAGCAAACCACTCGCCACACGACGCCTTGTCTGCCATCTGCCCGGTACAATTGAAAACGGGATTCATCCCTGAAGATCACACTTCTCCAGCGTGCCAGTGGCCATCGAAGGTGAGCATTTGCCCACTGAAGTCTGTTACGACGCCGAACTGCAGTCAGGTCAAGACCCTGGTGAGGACTACGAGCACTCAGATGAGCTTCCCCAAGACGGTTTTTGACAGGTTATGCAGAAATTCTTCGGTTGTGCAAACCCCCAGTTTCATCAGCTGTCCAGGTGACTGGTGTCAGACGATCTCGCAGGTGAATAAGCCGGATGTGGAGGTCCTGGGCTGGCGTGGTTACGTGTTCTGCGGTTGTGAGGCCGGTTGGACATCCTGCCAAATTCTCAAAATAAATGTATTATTTTATTATTATTATTTTGTATATTTAAATAGGACAAATCTGACAAATCGGGCATGATGCCTCTGGTGGTAATGTACAGGGCTGTGTGTGAGTAGCTGTGTGAGACTGTGCATACATATGTCCGGATGTGCATCAGAATGCATGTCAGTGTGTCTGACAGGGTGTTCTTGTACCTGGTTCTGGTACAGTCCGGTATTATCAGGTACAAACAGAGTGGACTGGATGGTCAGGTTACTGAGGCGCTTCATAAACTGTTTTCCTGACACGGACATCTGGGAGTAGTTCAGGATTTGCTGCAGGTAAAAAAGACACCGGATCAGTAACAAACCACTGTGAGTGAACATACAATAAATCAAAACCTGAATAGAATGATACCATTTAGATACTCACAGAGAGGAAGTTGGAGAAGGTGGGCTTCTCAGTGAGGACCTGCAAGAGGTTTCCAATGCAGGAGTATCCATCTCCTATATATCCTGCTTTACATTCACATTTCACCTCTGGAGGGGGACACACACACCGTATGAAACACCTTAGAAAACACATTTTTCACACATAAAGAGGGCTGTCTCGCTCTCCCTCTTTCCCTCCCCTCTCAATTATTCCCTCCTCTCCTGTTCCCCTCTTACCCTTGACCCTGTAGCAGAAGGTGTCCCAGGTCTCGCTGAGGTTGTTGCGTAAGCCGTAGTCTACGATGCCCACGTGACCAAAGCCACACTTGGGGTTGGAGTAGGTGGTGGGGTAGGCCACTCTGGCCTGGTCCAGCCAGCTAGCCGCACACAGGTTGAGCCCAGCCTGGAGACAGAGGGGTAGTATAGTAGGTGTTTGTCAGTCTGTGTGTGTGTCTGTGTGTGTGAATATGTATGTGTGGGTAAATGTGTTTGTGTATCTTTTCTGGTGTGTGTTAATGTGTGTGTGCTCACCTGCTGTGCGTAGGAGAGCTGTGTGTACGTGGCGATGGTTCCCCCCTCTCCTGTGCAGGCCTCCTGGGCCGATGTATAGTTCAGCTTGTACTGTCCCTTGTTGGACCGGAAGTGGAACACACCGACTGTGCTGTCTGGTGGGCACCAAAGATAGAAGATGTAAACATCACAGCATATCACACACCACATGTGTGCGTTTGGGTCTTGGAAAAGAGCTATACTGTATATATATCCTATGTATTCTTATGCAGACTTTAAATGAAACTCCTATACAAGGAGTGTACAGTATGTGTGTGCGTGCATGGCGTACCCTCGTAGTGAAGGTCGGTACACTGGGCGTCAGAGTGGCACTGCCCGTTCTCCTGGAGACAACGGTTCACAAGAAGCTCCTTCACCTCACACGTCACACCGTCCCCGATGTAGTTATCCTTACACACACACTTCTTCTTTCCCTGTAGACACACACACACACACACACACACACACACACACACACACACACACACACACACACACACACACACACACACACACACACACACACACACACACACACACACACACACACACACACACACACACACACACACACACACACACACACACACACACACAAAGATGAATTCATATTTATAGCTGACATGCTGGGACTATTGGCGGTACGCTAATAAGTTACCATAGCAACCCCTGTAGTACCCATGGCACCCCGTGGCTGACCCCTTACCGGCCCAGTCATGGTGCAGGTGGCGTGCTCGTGGCAACCCCCGTTGTCATCGACGGAGCAAGGGTCTATGGGCCGACAGATGAAGCCGTCTCCAGAGTGTCCCTGAGGGCAGGCGCAGCTCACCGTCTCCCCCTTCTGACTGCACTTAGCTCCCTGGGCACAGCCACCGTTCCAGAACTTACACAGGTCAGCCACTAGAGGGCGTGGAGAGGAGGAGGAAGGAGCAGCAAAAGGAGAAATTCATGACACAGAAGAGAAGCAGTGATCAACAGTGATGTACAGAATTTGTTTCATGTGCGTATACACAGTATGTGTCTGCATGTGGGATGTGTGTGTGGAAATGTGTGTGTGTTGTAGTACTCCAGTGTTGTCTCTGCAGGCCATTACCTATGCAGCTGATGCCGTCTCCCTCGTAGAAAAGTTTACATACACAGGTGTTGTTCTCTTTACATATGCCGTTCTGAGAGCAGGTTGGGGAGCAGACTGGACCCTCCGCTATAAGGAGAGGGGGTGAAGGGTGACAGGAACAGTTAACATCAAAGTTTAAATGCTAAATATCAGTGTTTTAAATGTAGCAGAAATTGCCATTTCAAGATGATGGCTCTTGGGTTTCCTTTGTGTGGTGGACATTTTGTAACTTGTGGTTCTTTACCTAGTTGTGTCTCACAGCGCTGCCCGGTCCAGCCCTGTTCACAGAAACAGGAGCCTGTCCCTTTAAGGCCTTCTTCACATGACCCATGCTCTGTGCAGTTACATGCTGAGGAAAAAATGACATCATATCACAAATCAGGTTCAAGATTCAGTATGGAGAATGATTCAAGATTATACTAAATTAAGCCACACAAGTTCACAATGAAATTCTTCACACAAGGTAGCACAACTAAATCTTGAGATGTAGGTATCCACACTAGAGCACTACACACCTGTGCAGTCCGGTCCATAGTGGCCTTTTTTACACAACTCACAGGCGTCGCCATGGAAACCAGTGTCACATGTGCAGTTACCGTTGCCTAGGTGACCGTCATCACACTTTCCATGGTTCAAACAGGGAGATGAATTCCCGCCAGGACAAACTTGAGGTAAACACGAACAGGAAGTCAAAGTCATGATGGGAAACAACTCAGATCTGTAGTCTTTCACTTCAAACACCTGCTTCAACGAATGCCAATCACATTTCTGAGACTGCATGAGACTTTTGGAGCTAGTCTTTGAGAATTACATTCTTTATGGGGTTTTCACCACAAACTGTCATTGTTGTCCTATTTATTAGTTTGCATTCTAAATAGTACCCTGTTCCCTAGTACGTTTGACAAGTAGTGCACTATAAAGGGAATAAGATGCCATTTGAGATGCAGTCTTGGTATGATCAGGGAGATCTGAGGCAAATTTTGGGAGTTCTTACCCAGACAGTCACGTCCATAGAAGCCAGTACAGCACTTGGGTTGCCAGAGGACAAAAGTACATAAGGCCTGGCAGCCTTTATTCATATTCACTATCATGTGCAGGTCACATTTCTTCACCTCCTGCAGAATACATATAAAGGTGCAGTTTTTAGTATGGGGAAAGATGCAAGTGTTATATTCACATAACGGTTACGACGGGTGGATGGGTGAACAGATACCTTGAGTTTGGACCCAGGGGGGCAGCGTGTTGATGATGTGCAGAATGAACAGGGTAGCTATCACACAGGAGAAACACAGAAAAAAACATTCTAAGACAATAATAATTCTAATCACCTTATTCCATGGTAGCAATACAAAATACTTTCTACTGCATGATATGGTCACACTCACCGGGAAATCTACAGTTTCCTTTTTGTCACAGCGACCCCCGAGGCTCGGCGGGTTCAGCAGACAGTCGATCCCATAGGCTATCCCACCGTTGAAGGGGATGTGCCTCTGGATGATTCGGCAGTTCCCGTCGTTGAGGAAGATTTCACCCTGTGCAGAAAAGTACATCTCTCAGAAAACGTTGGGGTCTGGGTCAATCCAAATACCACAAGATGGCCTTACTTTTTTTGCCTCTAAATTATATTCCGCTTGTTAGTGTTGTACAAACACAACACTACTTTGTTTTACTCACTATGTTGTCCAGCCCTCCACAGTTGGCTTTGAGTTCGGATCCCTGGAGCGTCCGTATAGGATCGATGTGGACCAGCTCTGCTGCATACACCTTGGTGTCTCGGAGGATGTGGTATTTGAGGTACTCCAGCAGGTGTCCTCTGTTCTGTGTGTTGTAAAGGAAGTCTTTCTGCTCCTGGGGCAGTGCGGCCATGGCGCGGTCCGACGGCAGGAACAATGTCACGGGCTGGTGGAGGGGGTCGTTCACCATTGCCATCACATCTGTGTCCTGCAGGGAGAAACAGAGAAGAACACCTTCTTTAACACTTTTCAGGCGAGAAGTTTAAGATTGTTATTCTCAGAATCCATAAAGGAAATAGGAACTTCACAGGGACAAATACTAACCAACAGCAGTTTGTAGAAGGTCTTGTAACCATTACCATCAGCCACATCAGTGAGGTTCAACTGTGAAGGGAGAGATGGAGAGGGAAAGAGAGAGGGACAGGGAGATGGTGATGAGTTATCCCATGATGGAGTGTTTGACAGATTTAAACAGGTATATTGATTACAAATAGTCTTTATCTTTGTACATACTGGCCCCTCTATCACATCAGCCTTCTTCAGCCTCTCTGGTATCATGAAGGTGTCAATCTCATGGATGATCCCATTGATGCTCGGGTCATCACTGCGCACCACTTTCACCATGTTGTTGATGAGGATGGTACCCTGGAAACAAGGACAGGAGACCTCAGCTCTCTCACCACAACCATTGAATCTCTTCCTCAAATGTAGCAGAGGAACCAGATGCAACATATATCCATACTATACTTCTACACTTCTCAAGGTATACAGTGCATTCGGAAAGTATTCAGACCCCTTGACTTTTTCCATATTTTGTTACGTTACAGCCTTATTAAAACATTTTTTTTTTTAAGAATCCTCATCAATCTACACACAATTCCCCATAATGTCAAAGTGAAAACAGGTTTTTAGACATTTTTACAAATGTTTTAAAAATAAAAAACTGTGTTTAGATCCTTTGCTATGAAACTCGAAATTGAACTCAGGTGCATCCTGTTTCCATTGATCATCCTTGAGATGTTTCTACAACTTGATTGGAGTCCACCTGTGGTAAATTCTATTGATTGGACATGATTTGGAAAGGCACACAGCTGTCTAAGGTCACACATGCCAATGACTGCCAATGACTGGAACGAACTACAAAAATCTCTGAAACTGGAAACACTTATCTCCCTCACTAGCTTTAAGCACCAGCTGTCAGTGCAGCTCACAGATTACTGCACCTGTACATAGCCCATCTATAATTTATCCCAAACAACTACCTCTTCCCCTACTGTATTTATTTATTTATTTTGCTCCTTTGCACCCCATTATTTCTATCTCTACTTTGCACATTCTTCCACTGCAAATCTACCATTCCAGTGTTTTACTTGCTATATGGTATTTACTTCGCCACCATGGCCTTTTTTTTCTCTTTACCTCCCTTATCTCACCTCATTTGCTCACATTGTATATAGACTTATTTTTCTACAGTATTATTGACTGTTTGTTTGTTTTACTCCATGTGTAACTCTGTGTTGTTGTATGTGTCGAACTGCTTTGCTTTATCTTGGCCAGGTCGCAATTGGAAATGAGAACTTGTTCTCAACTTGCCTACCTGGTTAAATAAAGGTTGGGGGAAAAAAATGGAAAAAAACAAACAGTTGACAGTGCATAACAGAGCAAAAACCAAGCCATGAGGTCGAAGGAATTGTCTGTAGAGATCCGAGACAGAATTGTGTCGAGGCACAGATCTGGGGATAGCATTGAAGGTCCCCAAGAACACAGTGGCCTCCATCATTCTTAAATGGAAGATGTTTGAAACCACTAAGACTCATCCTTGAGCTGGCTGCCCGACCAAACTGAGCAATCGGGGGAGAAGGGCCTTAGTCAGGGAGGTGACCAAGAACCAGATGGTCACTCTGACAGAGCTCCAGAGTTCCTCTGTGGAGATGGAAGAACCTTCCAGAAGGACAACCATCTCTGCAGCACTCCACCAATCAGGCCTTCATGGTAGAGTGGCCAGACGGAAGCCACTCATCAGTAAAAGGCACATGACAGCCCGCTTGGAGTTTGCCAAAAGGCATCTACAGACTCTCAGACTATGAGAAACAAGATTCTCTGGTCCAATGAAGCCAAGATTGAACTCTTTGGCCTGAATACCAAGCGCCACGTCTGGAGGAAACCTGGCACCATCCCTACGGTGAAGCATGGTGGTGGCAGCATCATGTTGTGGGGACATTTTTCAGCGGCAGGGACTGGGAGACCAGTCGGGATCGAGGGAAAGATGAACGGAGCAAAGTACAGAGAGATCCTTGATGAAAATCTGCTCCAGAGCGCTCAGGACCTCAGACTGGGACGAAAGTTCACCTTCCAACAGGACAACGACCCTGTTGGAAGCCAAGACAACGCAGGAGTGGCTTCGGGACAAGTCTCTGAATGTCCTTGAGTGGCCCAGCCAGAGCCCGGACTGGAACCCGATCGAACATCTCTGGAGAGACCTGAAAATAGCTGTGCAGCGACACTCCCCATCCAACCTGATGAGCTTGACGGGATCTGCAGAGAAGAATGGGAGAAACTCCCAGAATACAGGTGTGCCAAGCTTGTAGCGTCATACCCAAGAAGACTGGAGACTGTAATCGCTGCCAAATGTGTTTCAACAAAGTACTGAGTAAAGGGTCTGAATACTTATGTAAATGTAATATATATGTTTTTTTTATTTTATACATTTGCAAACATTTAGAAAAGTCTGTTTTTGCTTTACCATTCTGAGGTATTGTGTGTAGATTGATGGGGTCTGAATACTTTCCGAATGCACTGTATAAATAATGTCCAATCCATCATGATAATAAATGGAATCTAGGATAATAATCCAGGCATTGAAGCAACCAATAGAATCCACTGGGAGTGTTGTAATCTCATTGGTTACCTCAGAGTAGGTGATGGTCAAGACGTCTCCCATGAGAGTGGTCAGGTTTCTGGGCGTGGTCAGGTCGCTGGCCAATAAGGTATGACATGACACGATGTGGTAGCGAAGAATGTTGGCCCTCTTGTCTCTCTTCGAGGGATGCCTCAACTCTTTTGCCTAAGAGCAAGTCATGAGACAAGATAAGATCCGTACACACACAGGTATATAAACACAGGCGCATACACACACACACTTTCCTACCATCTCCCCCCGGGCGAAGGCCTCAGCTGTTGGAGCAAAGACTGTGAATGGACCCCGGCCCTTCAGAGAAATGTCTGCCATCTGAAAACAAACAGCGTTCAACCAACAATATCTTTAGTTAATTTGCTATTATTTTAATCAACAGTGATTGTGTTGTGCCTTTCTTACGAGGATGTGTATCTTAATACAGAACATAAATAAAAGTGTGCTACTGGTCAGTGAGAGACTCACCATCAACCCAAGATAGAAATCCCTCAGTTTCCTGGTGAGAAGCTCCTGTAGATGAAAAAGATAAACCCTGATCAATGGTCAAATGAAGAGTGTGAATAAGTGAGTGAGTGTGTGAGAGAGAGAGAAAGAAATAAAGTGGGAAAAGAGGTGTGAGCTTACATGGGGTATGTACGTGTACTTACAAATGGCAATCAAATGTATCTTTTACTTGATCATGCTATGTGTAGTCTCCTCTCCTGCTCACCTTGCCCACAGTGCCTTTGCAGCGGATGCCGTCGCCCATGTATCCGTCCATACAGGTGCAGCTGTTTTCCCCTGGACCAGTCATATTACACCTGGCGAACCTGTGGCAGTCCCTTTGTTTCTGCCAAGAGGACCACCACACTGTTACATGATTCACCACTCTGTTACACTGTTCACCACTCTGTTACACTGTCCACCACTCTGTTACACTGTTCACCACTCTGTTACACTGTTCACCACTCTGTTACACTGTTCACCACTCTGTTACACTGTTCACCACACTGTTACACTGTTCACCACTCTGTTACACTGTTCACCACTCTGTTACACTGTTCATCACTCTGTTACACTGTTCACCACTCTGTTACACTGTTCACCACACTGTTACATTGTTCACCACTCTGTTACACTGTTCACCACTCTGTTACACTGTTCACCACTCTGTTACACTGTTCAGCACTCTGTTACACTGTTCACCACACTGTTACATGATTTACAACTCTGTTACACTGTTCACCACTCTGTTACACTGTTCACCACTCTGTTACACTGTTCACCACTCTGTTACATTGTTCACCACTCTGTTACACTGTTCACCACTCTGTTACACTGTTCACCACTCTGTTACATTGTTCACCACTCTGTTACACTGTTCACCACTCTGTTACACTGTTCACCACACTGTTACATTGTTCACCACACTGTTACACTGTTCACCACACTGTTACACTGTTCACTACATTTACACTGTTCACCACTCTGTTACACTGTTCACCACTCTGTTACATTGTTCACCACTCTGTTACACTGTTCACCACTCTGTTACACTGTTCACCACTCTGTTACACTGTTCACCACTCTGTTACACTGTTCACCACTCTGTTACACTGTTCACCACTCTGTTACACTGTTCATCACTCTGTTACACTGTTCACCACTCTGTTACACTGTTCACCACACTGTTACATTGTTCACCACTCTGTTACACTGTTCACCACTCTGTTACACTGTTCACCACTCTGTTACACTGTTCACCACACTGTTACATGATTTACAACTCTGTTACACTGTTCACCACTCTGTTACACTGTTCAACACTCTGTTACACTGTTCACCACTCTGTTACACTGTTCACCACTCTGTTACACTGTTCACCACTCTGTTACATTGTTCACCACTCTGTTACACTGTTCACCACTCTGTTACACTGTTCACCACTCTGTTACATTGTTCACCACTCTGTTACACTGTTCACCACTCTGTTACACTGTTCACTACATTTACACTGTTCACCACTCTGTTACACTGTTCACCACTCTGTTACACTGTTCACTACATTTACACTGTTCACCACTCTGTTACACTGTTCACCACTCTGTTACACTGTTCACCACTCTGTTACATTGTTCACCACTCTGTTACACTGTTCACCACTCTGTTACACTGTTCACCACTCTGTTACATTGTTCACCACTCTGTTACACTGTTCACCACTCTGTTACACTGTTCACCACACTGTTACATTGTTCACCACACTGTTACACTGTTCACCACACTGTTACACTGTTCACTACATTTACACTGTTCACCACTCTGTTACACTGTTCACCACTCTGTTACACTGTTCACCACTCTGTTACACTGTTCACCACTCTGTTACACTGTTCACCACACTGTTACATGATTTACAACTCTGTTACACTGTTCACCACTCTGTTACACTGTTCACCACTCTGTTACACTGTTCACCACACTGTTACATTGTTCACCACACTGTTACACTGTTCACCACTCTGTTACACTGTTCACTACATTTACACTGTTCTCCACACTGTTACACTGTTCACCACACTGTTACACTGTTCACCACTCTGTTACACTGTTCACTACATTTACACTGTTCACCACACTGTTACACTGTTCACGACACTGTTACACTGTTCACCACTCTGTTACACTGTTCACCACACTGTTACACTGTTCACTACTCTGTTACACTGTTCACTACATGTACACTGCTCACCACACTATTACACTGTTCACTACATTTACACTGCTCACTACACTGTTACACTGTTTACCACACTGTTACACTGTTCATTACATTTAAACTGTTCACCACACTGTTACACTGTTCACCACTCTGTTACACTGCTCACCACTCTGTTACACTGTTCACCACTCTGTTACACTGTTCACCACTCTGTTACACTGTTCACCACTCTGTTACACTGTTCACCACTCTGTTACATTGTTCACCACTCTGTTACATTGTTCACCACTCTGTTACACTGTTCACCACTCTGTTACACTGTTCACCACTCTGTTACACTGTTCACCACTCTGTTACACTTTTCACCACACTGTTACATTGTTCACCACTTTGTTACACTGTTCACCACTCTGTTACACTGTTCACCACTCTGTTACACTGTTCACCACTCTGTTACACTGTTAACCACACTGTTACACTGTTAACCACACTAACACTGTAACACTGTTAACCACACTGTAACACTGTTCACTACATTAACACTGTATTGAGGGAGAGATTAGAGATGTACCGTTCGACAGAGGTTGATAACCGTACACGACTCCTTCCCATCTCCTGTGTAGCCGTGGCTGCACACACACGACGTCTGGATGGGAAACATGAAATAAGTCAGTTCACTGTTTTACAACAGATTGATGGACACCGAACACACACGACGGACCGACCGACCAACCAACCAACTTACTTTGTTAGGTCCGGTGTGAATACAGCCTGCATTCACATGGCAGCCTCCTTTACCGTCCAGGCAGGGGTTGATCTCTGAGGGAAAATAACACAATGTTTAACATTGTTTGGGTCTAAATTGGCGGCTTTCAGCGGTAGCCCAGCCGTAGGTAACAAAACGAACAAACACAGCTGAAACTCAACATTATCTCAGAACCTGACCTGTCAAAGTGTGTAGATAAAAGATGCACACTTACGTACACACACCATCCCATCGCCGTGGTATCCCGTGTTGCACACGCACTGCCTGCGTCCAGGGAGAGTCCTCTTACACACAGCGTGAGAACTGCATCCCCCGTTATTGTCTTTGCAGGCGTCTTTCGCTGCACACACACACACACACACACACACACACACACACACAGACACAGACACACACACACACACACACACACACACACACACACACACACACACACACACACACACACACACACACACACACACACACACACACACACACACACACACACACACACACACAGATTTGTTACACCTAGTTTCCTGTGTGGTAGTCATGTATAGTATAATAGCAGTTCAGGTAGCAGTATAATAGTGCATGCTGGAAAGTGACAGGAAGAATACCTTTGCAGTCGACGCCGTTACCCTGAAACCCTGCCAGACATTCACAGCGACCTGCTACACATCTGTGAGAGAGATACAAAAGAGGAGAAGAGATGGAACCACAGTTTGCAGCTAAGAGATATAAGAACCGTTTCTCGGGCTTTGCTGTGCTGAAACGGTTTGATTTCAACATAGTCACATCATAGAGTGGTGGGAAGCTGAAGTCAGCGTGAGTTCACTCACATTGCACTGGTGTGGCACGTCCTGTCCCCACAGTTCTCTTCTCTAGTGAACTCTGAAACACAGCATACAGGAATGACGTGTTACAGTATTATGAGATGATCCTATAACATTGATATGATTCATGTGAGTTAAAATGCCCATGTGACTTCTACTTGTAATACATGTGTGTTTTTTTGGCATGTCTTTCTGTCAGTTAGGGGTGGGACTATAGTCCCTTGGTAGGACAGTCCTGTGCGGGGGCATTTGCATCCCTTGCCTTTGCGACCATGAAAAATACATCATACATGTTTTTGTTGATGTTGAACTGTTTGTTTGTCAATGATAAAACAAAATGCAAGTCCTCTGTACTGCAAAACTGTATTTGTATGTATTCTTTAAAGTACTTAGGGTATGCAAATTGTCTTGCACAGATGAAGGATATCAAGGATCTGGAAGGATTCTGTATGGAGGAATGGTCTAAGATCCCTCTCAATGTGTTCAGACAAAAATGTCTCATAAAACATTTTACAAAAAGGCTCAGTGCCGTTATCCTCGCAAGGTGAGGTATTTAAAGTTATTGAAAACAGGAGCGTCATTCATTTTTACCCCTACATTTTTGAGAAACAATTAACATTACTTGTGAAACAAAATCTCTTTTAACCAAAAAAGTGTTAACCAAATCAAAATATATTTTATATTTGAGATTCTTCAAAGAGCCACCTTTTGCCTTGATGATAGCTTTGCACTCTTGGCATTCTCTCAACCAGCTTCATGAGGTAGTCCCCTGAAATGTATTTCAATTAACAGGTGTGCCTTGTTAAAAGTTAATTTGTGGAATTTCTTTCCTTTTTAATGCATTTGAGCCAATCAGTTGTGTTGTGACATGGTAGGGGTGGTATACAGAAGATAGCCCTATTTGGTAAGAGACCAAGTCCATGTTATGTCAAGAACAGCTCAAATAAGCAAAGAGAAACGACACTCCATCATTACTTTAAAACATGAAGGTCAGTCAATATGGTATATTTCAAGAACTTTGAAAGTTTCTTCAAGTGCAGTCTCAAAATCCATCAAGCAATATGATGAAACTGGCTCTCATGAGGACCGCCACAGGAAAGGAAGACCCAGAGTTACCTCTGCTGCAGAGGATAAGTTCATTAGAGTTACCAGCCTCAGAAATGGGCAATTAACTGCACCTTAGATTGCAGCCAAAATAAATGCACAGAGTTCAAGTAACAGACACATCTCAACATCATGTTGTTCAGAGGAGACTGCGTGAATCAGGCCTTCATGGTTGAATTGCTGCAAGGAAACCACTACTGAACGACACCAATAAGAAGAAGAGACTTGCTTGGGCCAAGAAACTCGAGCAATGGAAATTAGACCAGTGGAAATCTGTCCTTTGCTCAGATGAGACCAAATGTTTGATTTTTGGTTCCAACCGCCGTGTCTTTGTGAGACGCAGAGTAGGTGAACGGATGATCTCCGCATGTGTGGTTCCCACCGTGAAGCATGGAGGAGGTGGTGTGCTGGTGCTTTGCTGGTGACACGGTCTGTGATTTATTTAGAATTCAAGGCACACCAGCATGGCTACCACAGCATTCTGCAGCGATACGCCATCCAATTACTGGGACTATCAGTTGTTTTTCAACAAGACGATGACCCAAAACCTCCAGGCTGTGTAAGTGCTATTTGACCAAGAAGGAGAGTGATGGAGTGCTGCATCAGATGACCTGGCCTCCACAATCACCCAACCTCAACCCAATTGAGATGGTTTGGGATGAGTTGGACAGCAGCATGAAGGAAAAGCAGCCAACATGTGCTCAGCATATTCTTTTATTTTTCATTTAACCTTTATTTAACTAGTCATAAGAACGAATTCGTATTTATATGTGGGAACTCCAAGCCTTACAGGTGACTACCTCATGAAGCTGGTTGAGAGAATGCCAAGAGTGTGCAAAGCTGTCATCAAGGCAAAGGATGGGTACTTTGAAGAATCTCAAATAAATATATTTAGTGTGCTATTTCATAGTTTTGATGTCTTCACTATTATTCTACAAAGTAGAACAAGTAAAAATAAAGAAAAACCCTTGAATGAGGAGGTGTGTCCACACAATTGACTGGTATTGTATAAATACATAACATTTTATTTTAATTCTCACGAAATGCCACCACAACTCAAGAATGACCCTCGTGCGCTGTGGCCCACTTATCAGCCAATGACCCTGTCATACATACTGGAAAGATTAAACTCGCACAACTTAAAGTGCTACCAGATACAAGGAGCTAAAATTATACTAATTCAAAATAAGAACAACGCCAGCACATATACTTTCATACAGTACATACTCTCATCACAGGTGACCCCTCTCCAATACGCGTCACACTCGCATGTCCCATCTCCATGGATACTTTCGTTGCACCGGCCGTTCTTACACCTACAGTCTGCAGAGAGGGGGGTGAGAGAGCGAGAGAGAGAAATATGCTGTGGATAGTAGCATATATAGTGATTGTGTTTCTGTTTTGCAAAAGCATTCCATTGTTGAATTGCTGGATTCTATATTGTAGTGGCAAGTTGATAGTGGATATATCTTGCGACAGTACCTTGGTCACAGTGGACGCTATTTTACTACACTCTTAGAAAAAAGGGTTCCAAAAGGGTTATTTGGCTGTCCCCTGTCGTAGCTGAATCAGAATTAGTTAGGTAACATAGATAAATAAGATGTTTTATTTACTTTCATAATATGCAGAATATCAGAAAGGCAGAAGGGCTCCACTATGTCTCTACGCTAGTCACTCCCTTATTTTCCCATTGGGGGGAGGAGTATGGCAGTGTCTGGAATCATTGTATTACCCCTCTGATGTGTTGATGAATCTTGAGATAGTATATGACCTAGAGGTTCACTCCCCTTAGTGAGCTTCTCCAGGGTGGGGAGAAGAGGGGGTGTATTTGAGATGGGTGTATCTAGAATTGACAATTGATATATGCCATTGGATGAGGTAATATTTTGGTCCTAAGTGGTACCAAGAACGAGATTAGAATCTCGTCTAAAGAGACCAAACTGAACGATAATTTATAGCTAATGCTATCTGGCTATGGGATACTCCTCTTTTAAGTAAAAGGCCTAAGATCTGTGGTTCGTCATGTGAGTTGAGAGGGGTGTATCTTGGCTATAAAAGACACTAAGAATTGTTTTGTAAGGACTCTCAGAGAATTCATTTATAGACACTAAATTGATCTGAGAGTCAAAGGGCTATGGTGAAGCTCATATAATTAAATATGGACTTTAAAATATAACTCTGACTTGTGTGTGGTTTGCGCTCTCATAATTTAGTAATACAGGAAATTACCACGACACCCCATAGGAGAACCCTATGGGGACAGCCGAATAACCCTTTTGGGTGCCATGTGGAACCCTCTGTGGAAAGGGTTTTACATGAAACCCAAAAGGTTTCCACCCAACAGATTTCCAACCAAAAAGGGTTCTTCAAAAGGTTCTCCTATGGGGACAGCCGAAGGACCCTTTTAGTTCTAGATAGCATCTTTTTTTCTAAGGGCTTACAATACATTACTACAGTACCTTGGTCACAGTGGATGCCGTATTTGCCATCCTGGCACGCTTCACAAGCAGTCCCGTTGAAGTTCTTGTTACACTG
Organism: Salvelinus alpinus; assembly: GCF_045679555.1. Lineage (NCBI taxonomy): Eukaryota > Metazoa > Chordata > Actinopteri > Salmoniformes > Salmonidae > Salvelinus > Salvelinus alpinus. Next base: position 35,796,795 of record NC_092096.1, on the reverse strand, counting down.
GCAAACCCCTGTACCGTTGGTCATGTCCTGGCACATCCCGTTCCCATAGCAAGGCTGGCCTTTGGGCCCTGGACATGGCTCACAGTGCTCCCCGTAGAACCCGCCACAGCACCTCCGCACCTACAGGAGGTGCTAGAGTCAATCACCGGGACACGCACTTCTACTCTCACTTCCAAATGGCGTAAAGGTAGAGTATGATTGCATGTCAATTCCCTCACTCAGGTAGAGCTTCTCTAGACCCTTGTTGATTCCTCTTCTTGGATTTAAAGCATTGAATATGTGTAAGAAATACGCAAACACATTGCTAACAAATTATTTTAACAGTGCTTTTGTTTCTACACCAGTGACCCATTCTACCAAGGATGCATGCCAAATTCCACCCTATTCCCTATGGGCCCTGGTCAAAAATAGTGCACTATATAGGGTATAGGGTGGGACAGAGTCCGAAGTGTGGTCGTATTCCAGTGATTCCAAAACAGTGCTAGTGGTGCTGCTGGTGTCTCACGTACAATGGTAGTGTTCTTGCAGATGGTCCTGCAGCCGATGCTGAGCAGCTGTGCCCCCTGGTAGACCCGACTGAACATACACTTTTTCCTGACCAATACCTGTAGGGAAAACAGCCATAACACAGAGAGTAATTCATGAAACATGACAGCCATTTTGGATCCACTACACAGTAGCTGGATATACTTGAAAGGTATCATACCACTGGGGTAGATCCAGTTGGACAGGAGTTGAGTTGTGGGTTGAAGCAATCTTGACAGAATCCCTTCAGACAAAATATAAATAAATTATTATCTGAGAAAATGAATGTCAAATGTTTAAAGAAAAAGGAAGAAAGGGTCTTTACCGGAAATGTCTTGAATTGCTGGATGTCGCAGCGATTTCTGATGATATCTAGTACTGCGGATAGGCCGTGGATCACCCCTTTACCTCCCAGGATGTCTGACACATTTATCTGGGCTTCATTCACAAACAACTACAGAGGAGAGAGAGAAGAGAAGAGGAAAAAAAGGAGCACCACATTTTGAGAGGACTCAAACAGTAGTAGACTATAGCCAATATGGCTGACATAACATTAGTAGAACACTAACAGAATTCCCAGAGCATCCCATAATAGTAATACCTTGTCATCCCTGGGTAAGATGCCTAGCTGGTAGGAGAACCCCAGCATGGTCTCCTTGTAGGCTCCGCCCTGCAGGTCTACCTTCATTAACATATCAGACAGCACTACGTGGTACCGCGTCGTATTCAGGTCCTGACAACAACCAAAACGCACACAGTACTACAGTTCATACATTATATAAGCACGCACACTCGCATCCACACACACACACAATGTGTAACAAAATCGTCTGAGGTACCATGGTGTCTGAAGCGGTATTCTTGAGGTACTCGAGGACAGCGCCGTCTGTTGGAGCGAACACAGTGTAGGCCGAGGCCTGCTCTATCTCTCCTGTCAGGTTGTGATGCTGAGAGGGAGCCGACAGAGACAGACATTTTCCTCAGACATGGCTGCATATGGAATCATACATATTTTTATGGAGAACTTTAGTAAGACATTGGGATTGTTCATCAGAGTGCTCTGTTCAAAAATAGAGTTTGGGTGCTGTACGAGAGTGTGGATGAATAGAATAGCAGCCTTATAATGTACATACGACAAGGTAACTCCTGAACAGGGAGAACTCTGGCCTCCGTGCAAGCAGCTCCAGCAGCCCCTCACTGAGGCTCCTCTCTGGAACCAACACTGTGTCAATAATGTGGATCAGTCCATTGGTTGAAGCCACATTCGCGGTTGTTATGGTGGCTCCTCCAATCACTGTGGACTGACAGACAATACAGGGTTAACTTCAGGTCATGTGTTACAGTATCACAGTTCCTGTTCACTTCAACCTTAGGATAAAACCTGCCTCTAAACTCACCTCATTGGTAATAGTAACAGGAAGAGCCTTCTTCAGAACGGAAGTGAGCTGCAAGTTGGAGGATGCATCGCGGAGGTCATCTAGTGAGTAGACACCTTGGATCATGTGATTTCTATCAGGGGATAATCAGAAATAAGGATTATCACAATGGAAGAATCTCAATGCCTATAGCAAAACGTTTTTAAAATAAAAGAGACGGTTCTTATTGGACAAGTCCCGGTAGTCTCTTCCTGTTTTAGAATACATCATTTCGTTTGGTGCCTAATAAATATGACCCAGGTCTTACTTGATGATACTGGGTAGGTTCCCCTGGGTTGTCCAGAAGTCCTTGTCCTCTTTGTTCATCTTGTCTGTAGCTGCTGTGGACGGCACCAGCAGAGTTACGTTCTGACTGTTCATGAGTGGCAGCTGGGAAATTCCTATGTCCTGGGAGAGGGGAGGAGACGAAAGAAAATACTAAATGTCTTGCCGACCTAAAACCATACGACCAGCCTCTTACAGGCATACTAGCAGGCTAGCAGAAGGTCATGGTGAGTTGTGAATATGACCTTATGCAGATTGTAGCATGATGTACTACAATACCCATAATCCTCTGTAACCATATCCGGTTGTATCTTACTAAACATTCCTGAAGCTTACACTATGCACTCTTAGATAAAAGGGTTCCAAAAGGGTTTTTGCCTGTCCCCATAGGATAACCCGTTTTGGTTCCATGTGGAACCCTCTCCATGTAGAAAAGGTTCTACATTGAACCAAAAAGAGTTCTACCTGGAACCAAAAAGGGTTCTTCAAAGGGTTCTCCTATGGGGACAGCTGAATAACTCTTTAAGGTTCTAGATAGTGTGGTGTGACGTCTCATTATTGATACAGGATGTCAGAAGTGAAAATAAGTTGTTTCTTATTCAGACAATAAAGAATCTGAACAACAGCATAAACAACAGGGAAAACTCAAAACCCCCCTGCTGTAAATGACAATGGTCAAACTCACAGTCACCCATTTGGCGAACCCAGCGACATCAGGAAGGGCCATCAACTCCTACAGAGACACAGTGGAGGTCAGGTTTGTTATTCAGATCACTGTAGGTATGTCAGTCCCCCAATCCACAAACATATGTAGCTACCTGTCTTGGCAATAAGGTAGGAAGTGCTCACCTGTCCCACGTTGCCGTAGCACACCTCTCCGTCACCTGTGTATCCATCCTCACACACACACTTCCATGCACCGGACACGTAGAGACAGCTTGCCTGTAGGAGAGAAAGTAGATCAAAGTTCACGAGGTCAAAGACCTTCATCACAGTCAATCAGTATTATGGTCGGTGATTCTATTGGTTCAATATCGTGTTGGCCAATGAGAAGTAGCGGGCACCCACCAGATAATGACAGCCGCCATTTTGTGCCACGCACGGATTGTTCGCCTCGCACTCCCTCCCATTGCCACGGAAACCACTCTTGCACGCACAGCCGCTCTGCATTTGGAAATAGGAACATGCATAGAATCAACTGGAGACTTTGGGCTTTATTGAATGGATGGTTAAGATAGATGGTAGGGGAGAAAATATAGAAACAACATCGCATTGAGTCAATCAAACTGTTTTGGGAGTTTGATGCCCTACCCCTCTCTCTCTCACCTGTCCAGGGCCCACGTAGATGCAGGTGGCATTGGGATGGCAGCCCCCTCTGTCAGGGCCCAGGCAGTCATTGATAGGCTGGCACCCATCCTCATCCATCCTCCATCCTGCCAAACATTGGCATGTGTGTGAGCCTGGCCCTGTCTTTATACACTTGGCCTGTAGGGGGTAGTGGAGAGCACAGTCAGAACAGCTCAGTACAGCAAGCAGACTACCATGCTTAGGTGAAAAAAAGTTACATTGGAAAAGGTACTGAAAGACGTTGATGGTGAGATGTATGGTTTTCGTACATTGTTTGTGTGTTTTCTGTGCTTACATTCACATCGCATCCTCCACGGTTCGGAAGGGCACAGGGTTCCGTATACACGCACGTGATCCCATCGCCTTGGAAACCAGGGTTACACACACACCTTCACACACATTAAAAAAAACATGCCTTTTACTTAGAACTAACTTTTGCAGGAGGGACAACCTTGGATACAAAACACTGTGTTGTCATGAGAATTTAGAACATTGAGTGAGAGAAAGGGATTCTATTGTTATACCAACATCCCCAACAAGGCCGCAGTGAAGCCTGCACACTCACTTGACTGCCCCTCCGTTGAAGTTACACTCTGCGTGGGCATGACAGAAGGTCACCTGGGGGCCACAGGCCTGGGTGTGGCGCTCACAGTACTGGCCAGTGTAGCCCGGCTGGCAGGAGTCCACCTTACAACGCCCGTCGGCCTCGGGACGGTTATCACACACACCATGGATACAGTCACAAGCTAGGGACAGAGGGGGAGAGACACATCATCAACATGAGACAGACGTGTCATCATCTGGGGACACTGATATGTCCCTTTGTCAATATAGAATGTCTAAAACGGGGGTGTACTTTTGTCGCAGGCTGGTCCGTATTTGTTGGGGTTGGAGCAGTAGTGACACCGGGAGCCTTTGAAGTCGGTCTCACAGACACACACCCCGTTTCCCTCCATCCCCTCAGAACACTAAGACACATGGTAGAAAATAAGTATGAATACCTACATGCTGAACATAAACACAAAGAGGAGGCTTACGCCAATCACTGCATAGATTCTTTTCTCAGTCAGACTGGTTAAGTGGTTATTAAGGAATACGTTGGTTAGGTGGGGTGTCTCACCTGTCCGTGACGGGAGCAGGGGGTGTTGAACCCTCCAGGACATGGGGTGCAGTCTGGCCCATAGAAGCCCTTACAGCACAGTGGTGTCTGGGGAGAGGGGGATGTAGAGGTGGGGTTAGGGACCAGGATGGGCTTAGAAGGGTGTACAACTCAAATCAGGGCGGGCCTACAGAGTGTGTGAGGGGTGTTTGAGGTGTGCGAGGTGCGAGGGAGGTGTTGTGTGTGTACATGTTTTCCTACATTATCAGGACCAGAATGTCCTTACAAGTCACCAGAATGTCCTGACAAGGTAGGATTCTTTAATTTGTTAAAATTATATTTTAAGCTTGAAGGTTTAGGGTTTGGGGTTCAGGTTAGGTTTAGAAGTTCGGTTTAGGGTTAAGGTTAGGGTTAGGAGTTAGGGTTAGAAGTTTTGTGTGTATCTGTGTGTGTCTGTACCGTGAGGGTCCTGTTGCATATGGGGGAGCAGCCAAACGTAAGGATGTTGAAACTCAGTATGTTCCGGAACACACAGCCGCGAAGGAAGGTGTTCTACACAAAGGGGGCTACGTCAGCAAAATTAACACAGAGCTGTATACAGTACATGGATGGCTGGATGTGTTTACTCAGAGCCATGGTCTGTGTCCCAAATGGCACTCTTTCACCTTTAAAGTTCACTACTCTTGTCCAGTGCCCATCGGGCTCTGTCAAAAGTAGTGCACTATATAGGGAATAGGATGCCATTTGTGACACAGGCCATGGCTCTGAGTAAACACATACATTGCCTTCAGAAAGTATTCACACCCCTTGACTGTTACAGCCTGAATTTAAAATGGATTAAATTTGGATTTTGTACACAGTGGTGTAAAGTACTTAAGTAAAAATACTTTAAAGTATTACTTAAGTAGTTTATTGGGGTATCTGTACTTTACTATTTATATTGTTGACCGTTTTTACTTTTACTTCACCATAATGTGCTTTTTACTCCATACATTTCCCTGACACCCAAAAGTTACATTTTGAATGCTTAGCAGGACAGGTAAATTGTCAAATTCACACACTTATCAAGAGAACATCGCTGGTCATCCCTACTGTCTCTGGTCTGGCAGACTCACTAAACACAAATGCTTCATTTGTAAATGATGTCTGAGTGTTGGAGTGTGCCCCTGGCTATCTGTAAAAAAAAATAAACTGTCTGGTTTGCTTAATATAAGGAATTTGAAATTATTTATACTTTTACTTTTGATATTGAAGTATATTTTAGCAATTACATTTACTTTTGATACCTAAGTATGTATAAAACCAAATACTTTTAGACTTTTACTCAAGTAGTAATTTACTGAGTCACTTTCTATTAAGGCATCTTTACTTTTACTCAAGGATGACAATTGGGAACTTTTTCCCCCACTGGGCCTACACATAATACACCATAATGTCAAAGTGGAATTATGTTTTTAGACCTTTTTAGAAATTAATTAAAAATGAAAAGCTGAAATTTCTTGAGTAAATAAGTATTCAACCCCTTTGTCATGGCAAGCCTAATTAACGTAATGAGTAAACGTGCTTAAAACTTCTTAGGGATAGAGGGCAGTATTTTCACGTCTGGATGAAAAGCGTGCCCAAAGTAAACTGCCTGTTACTCAGGCCCAGAAGCTAGGATATGTATATAATTCGATTTTCATCCGGACGTAGATTTAGATAGAAAACACTCTAAAGTTTCTAAAACAGTTAAAATAATGTCTGTGAGTATAACAGAACTGATTTGGCAGGCGAAACCCCGAGGACAGACCATCCAGGGAGAAAAAAAAATTGAGGTCACTGTGTTTTCCATTAGTTTTCTATGAAAAGCCCTATTTAATAGGAACCTGGTTGCAGTTCCTATGACTTCCACTAGATGTCAACAGTCTTTGAAATTGGTTGATGTTTTTCTTTTGAGATATGAAGAAGTAGGGCTGTTCATTGTAAATGTAATTCAAAGTGGACTCTACTGTTTGATGCGCGTGAACTGGAATGTGCTTCACGTTGTTTTTATACGGTATTGAACACAGTATATCCCGTCTTAAATTTGATCAATTATTTACGTTTTAGGATACCTTAGGTTGGATTAGGAACGTTGTTTGAAATGTTTGGACCAAGTTTACAGGTAACTTATTAGATACTTTGTAGTCATGTTGGGCGAGTTGGAACCGGTGTATTTCTGAATCAAACACGCCAAATAAACTGACATTTTGAGTATATAAAGAAGGACATTGTCGAACAGAAGGACATTATCGAACAAAAGGACTATTTGTGATGTTTCTGGGACATTTTGGAGTGCCAACAGAAGAAGATCTTCAAAGGTAAGGCATTTATTATATCGTTATTTCTGACTTTTGTGTCGCCACCTGCCTGGTTGAAAATGATTTTCATGTGTTTTTATGCGGGGCGCTGTCCTCAGATAATCGCATGGTCTGCTTTCGCCGTAAAGCCTTTTTGAAATCTGACACTGCGGCTGGATTAACAAGAAGTTAAGCTTTATTTTGATGTATTACACTTATATTTTCGTGAATCTTGAATATTGATATTTCTGTAGTTTGAATTTGGCGCTCTGCAATTTCACTGGATGTTGTCAAATCAATCCCGCTAAAGGGATTGGCGCGCGAAGGGATCCATAACAGGTTAACAAGTCACATAATAAGTTGCATGGACTCAATAATAGTGTTTAACATGATTTTTGAATGACTACCTCATACAATTAAGGTCCCTCAGTGAATTTCAAACAAAGAATAAACCACAAAGACCAGGGAGGTTTTCCAATGCCTCGCAAAGAAGGGCACCTATTGGTAGATGGGTAAACATAAAAAGGCAGACATTGAATATTCCTTTGAACATGGTGAAGTTATTAATTACACTTTGGATGGTGTATCAATACACCCAGTCATTACAAAGATACAGGTGTCCTTCCTAACTCAGTTGCCAGAGAGGAAGGAAACTACTCAGGGATTTCACCATGAGGCCAATGGTGACTTTAAAACAGTTATGATTGGGGAAAATCCAACACAACACATCACTGAGTACCACTCTTCATATTTTCAAGGATGGTGGTGGCTGCATCATGTTATGGGTATGCTTGTAATCAGCAAAGACTAGGGAGTTTTATGGGATAATAAGAAACGGAATAGAGCTAAGCAAAGGCAAAATTCTATAGGACAACCTGGTTCAGTCTGCATTCCAACATACACTGGGAGACAAATTCAGCAGGACAATAACCTAAAACACAAGGCCAAATATACACTGGAGTTGCTTACCAATATTATATTGAATGTTCCTGAGTGGCCTAGTTACAGTTTTTACAGAGTTTGAATAATTCTTTTAAGAATAATGTTCAAATATTGTACAATCCAGGTGTGCAAAGCTCTTGGAGACTTACTTATAAACACTTACAGCTGCCAAAGGTGATCCTAAAATAAATTTTTTAAATCTTTATTTAACTAGGCAAGTCAGTTAAGAACAAATTCTTATTTACAATGACGGCTTACCCTGGCCAACGCTGGGCCAATTGTGCGCCGCCCTATGGGACTCCCAATCAAGGCCAGATGTGATTCGAACCAGGGACTGTAGTGATGCCTCTTGCACTGAGATGCAGTGCCTTAGACCGCTGCGCCACTCAGGAGCCTGAATAGTGACTTACGGGTGTGAATACTGTCATCAAGGCAAAGGGTGGCTACTTTGAAGAATCTCAAATCTCAAATATATTTTTATTTATTTAACACATTTCTGGTTTCTACATGATTCCATATGTGTTATTTCATCGTTTTTTTACAATGTAGAAAATAGTAAAAAATAAAGAAAAACCGTTGAATGAGTATGTGTGTCCAAACTTTTGACTGGTACTGTATGTCAATTTCTGTATTTAATTTCCAATACATTTACAAACATTTCTAAAAACATATTTTCCCTTTGTCATGATGGGCTATTGTGTGTAGATGGGTGCGAAAACAAATATTTTTTATCCATTTTAAATTCAGGATGTAACACAAGAAAATGTGGAATAAGTCAAAGGGTATGAATACTTTCTGAAGGCTCTGTACGAGGTTAAGGAAAGAGCCATGTGAAAGCAACTGAAAGGGATGCTTAGGTCTCTATACAGTATTTGCCAACTATTTGGTGTTGAGTGTGTGTGGGTTCTTACTGTGGATGCTCCGGTTGGGCAGCCGGACTTGGTCACCTTTGAGCAGCTGACACAGTCACCCTGGGTAGTAACATGTCAATGAAGAGAGACACTCAAATGAGGACAAGCAACCAGAACAAACTACCTCACTAAATCTAAATAAAGGATGACTCTAATAATAAGTTATAAAGTTAATAATGAACAAAACCGCTGAAACTAAAACACTTCATGTGAATGCAGGGGACGATCACAAAACCTGGCACTCAAACTCACCTTCAAAAGTTTGTTCTCTGTGATGTCACACCTGTGAGGCAGTACCGGCTCGATGGAGGACGGGATTAGAACTCCGTCCAGCGAATAGAGGCGTCCGTTCTTGGCCTCCACGTCTGCCTCCAGTACAGCCATGCCGTTGACCAGGATTTGACCCTATGGGGTTTTGTCAGAGTCAGACACACACACCTACTGTACACACACACACGCGCACGCACACACACGCACACACACACTATATATACCTCTTCGCTTGTGTTGATGTGTCACATGTACTTACGTTTTCAGTCACATTGAACGAGAGGATCTGATTGGCAATGGTCCTAATCCGCTGGTTGGTCACAGCGTTATAGACCTCCAACTTCAAACAACATGGAAAACAACAACCATATGCAAACACATTCACAGAATATTCAGAGTAGGAGTGCTGATCTAGGATCAGGTCTCCTCTGTCCATGTAATCTAATTCATTATGATATAGACATAACATAACAGGACATAACAGATCCTAGATCAGCACTCATACTCTGAGAAGATGAATGAATACGGACCGTGAAGTCTAAGGGACTCTACATGATCTGGTTTGGTGATTGACATGTAGCCTAACATGCACACTCACATTGAATGAGGGGATCACATGATTCCTTAGTAGCTCCAGTAGTTTAGTGCTTCCCTGAAATCAGACAAAAATAAGCCAAACACACACACATCACAGTCACGGTCTGGAGACATCACATGCATTGCAAAACGATGTGTGTGTTTGTGTCATCAGAGGCATAAGAGTTTGAAAGTGTACATGCGTGTGCGTGTGTATGTGCACATGAGGTCACCCATTCCCTACCTCACTAGAGGTGAGATAGTCCAGCTGTCCCTCCTTCATGGCATCGAAGGCTGTGTTGGTGGGGGCAAAGATGGTGGAGGGCCCAGTCTCCTCCAATACAGAATCAACATTGGCTTTCTGTACAGATGAATCAAACCAAATCAAACTTTATTTAGGTTGAATATTCCAAACCAAAAAAACAACAGGTTGATGTTACTTCATATCTGATATACTATACCCACTCTGAATAATACACAGAATATGTTAAATAAAATGTAAATAACATGAAATGAATACAGAAGACAGTACCATCAACAAATCCTTGAACTTGGAAAACTTCCCGTAGTCTGATAGAATCTTCATCAGATTCTCCTGGAAAAGATAACATGACAAGTCATGTCAAAATGGAACTTAGCCTAACTTAACAACCAGTCTTGTTGCTTTCAGTTGGCTCCTCTCCCCTGTAACTATTCCCCAGGTCATTGCTGTAAATGAGAATATTTTCTCAGTCAACTTACCTGGTCGAATAAGGGTTAAATAAATACAATTAAAATGTAGGCACAAATGTAGGCGTTACAAATGCTATTCTAAGTATAATAAACAATGTGTCTCGTTCATCCCAAATGGCACCCTATTCCCTATGTACTGCACTACCTTTGACTAAAAGGCATGCACTAAATGGGGAATAGGGTGCCGTTTGTGACGCAACCTCTGTCTCTGGTATTTGTGCACCTCTCTGTCGCTCTCCACCGTGGGTGAGACACTGTCCATCAGCTTGTTGATAATATGGATGATCCCATTGGAAGCGATGACATCAGACTGCAGGACCCCGCCCTTCTTCCTGCTGCCATGGATACGGATCTTGAGCTGCTTGTCCTGTGGAGGGGATCATCAAGTCTTGTGCTGTGTCATCACTACTACTATGAGAAGCACACTCTTGGGACGGTGTTCACTTTTGTCAGTCTAAATCAGGAGGGCCTTGGTAATGAGGCTTGCCCCTGTGTGTGTGTGTGTGTGTGTGTGTGTGTGTGTGTGTGTGTGTGTGTGTGTGTGTGTGTGTGTGTGTGTGTGTGTGTGTGTGTGTGTGTGTGTGTGTGTGTGTGTGTGTGTGTGTGTGTGTGTGTGTGTGTGTGTGTGTGTGTGTGTGTGTGTGTGTGTGTGTGTGTGTGTGTGTGTCTCACGTCATCTGTTGTCACCGTCTCCCCTGCCTTGCCCGTCAGAGTGTAGTAGATGACCCCTCTGTTCAGCATGTCATAGGGCATCTCCACGGGAGAAATGTGCAGCTTACACAGGTACTTAGCCTTCATTGGGTCAGCCATCAGAGTTATCAGCTGAGACAGGACAACACATACTCACTGTTACAACAAACATGATAAACATTTCAGCTATAGGGGGAAAAGTAAAATATATTGGTCTTGTGTTCCAAAAATATACAAAATATACAGCAATATAGCCATAGTGCCTCTAGGTGTCTACTGTGTATCATATAGCCATAGTGCCTCTAGGTGTCTACTGTGTATCATATAGCCATAGTGCCTCTAGGTGTCTACTGTGTATCATATAGCCATAGTGCCTCTAGGTGTCTACTGTGTATCATATAGCCATAGTGCCTCTAGGTGTCTACTGTGTATCATATAGCTACAGTGCCTCTAGGTGTCTACTGTGTATCAATATAGCCATAGTGCCTCTAGGTGTCTACTGTGTATCATATAGCCATAGTGCCTCTAGGTGTCTACTGTGTATCATATACCCATAGTGCCTCTAGGTGTCTACTGTGTATCATATAGCCATAGTGCCTCTAGGTGTCTACTGTGTATCATATAGCCATAGTGCCTCTAGGTGTCTACTGTGTATCAATATAGCTACAGTGCCTCTAGGTGTCTACTGTGTATCATATAGCCATAGTGCCTCTAGGTGTCTACTGTGTATCAATATAGCTACAGTGCCTCTAGGTGTCTACTGTGTATCATATACCCATAGTGCCTCTAGGTGTCTACTGTGTATCATATAGCCATAGTGCCTCTAGGTGTCTACTGTGTATCATATAGCCATAGTGCCTCTAGGTGTCTACTGTGTATCATATAGCTACAGTGCCTCTAGGTGTCTACTGTGTATCAATATAGCCATAGTGCCTCTAGGTGTCTACTGTGTATCATATAGCCATAGTGCCTCTAGGTGTCTACTGTGTATCATATACCCATAGTGCCTCTAGGTGTCTACTGTGTATCATATAGCCATAGTGCCTCTAGGTGTCTACTGTGTATCATATACCCATAGTGCCTCTAGGTGTCTACTGTGTATCATATAGCCATAGTGCCTCTAGGTGTCTACTGTGTATCAATATAGCTACAGTGCCTCTAGGTGTCTACTGTGTATCATATAGCCATAGTGCCTCTAGGTGTCTACTGTGTATCAATATAGCTACAGTGCCTCTAGGTGTCTACTGTGTATCATATAGCTACAGTGTCTCTAGATGTCTATTGTGTATCATATAGGGTCAGTTTGTTATTTCTGGAGTACTTCTCCTGTCTTATCCGGTGTCCTGTGTGAATTTAAGTATGCTCTCTCTAATTCTCTCTTTCTCTCTTTCTTTCTCTCTCTCTGAGGACCTGAGCCCTAGGACCATGCGTCAGGACTACCTGGCATGATGACTCCTTGCTGTCCCCAGTCCACCTGGCCGTGCTGCTGCTCCAGTTTCAACTGTTCTGCCTGCGGCTATGGAACCCTGACCTGTTCACGTGCTACCTGTCCCAGACCTGCTGTTTTCAACTCTCTAGAGACCGCAGGAGCGGTAGAGATACTCTTAATGATCGGCTATGAAAAGCCAACTGACATTTACTCCTGAGGTGCTGACTTGCTGCACTCTCGACAACTACTGTGATTATTATTATTTGACCATGCTGGTCATTTATGAACATATGAACATCTTGGCCATGTTCTGTTATAATCTCCACCCGGCACAGCCAGAAGAGGACTGGCCACCCCTCATAGCCTGGTTCCTCTCTAAGTTTCTTCCTAGGTTTTGGCCTTTCTAGGGAGTTTTTCCTAGCCACCGTGCTTCTACACCTGCATTGCTTGCTGTTTGAGGTTTTAGGCTGGGTTTCTGTACAGCACTTTGAGATATCAGCTGATATACGAAGGGCTATATAAATAAATTTGATTTATAGCTACAGTGTCTCTAGGTGTCTACTGTGTATCATATAGCTACAGTTCTCTAGGTGTCTACGGTGTATCAATATAGCTACAGTGCCTCTAGGTGTCTACTGTGTATCATATAGCTACAGTGCCTCTAGGTGTCTACTGTGTATCAACATAGCTACAGTTCTCTAGGTGTCTACTGTGTATCAACATAGCTACAGTTCTCTAGGTGTCTACTGTGTATCATATAGCTACAGTGCCTCTAGGTGTCTACTGTGTATCAATATAGCTACAGTGTCTCTAGGTGTCTACTGTGTATCATATAGCTACAGTTCTCTAGGTGTCTACGGTGTATCAATATAGCTACAGTACTCTAGGTGTCTACTGTGTATCCATATAGCTACAGTGCCTCTAGGTGTCTACTGTGTATCAATATAGCTACAGTTCTCTAGGTGTCTACTGTGTATCCATATAGCTACAGTTCTCTTGGTGTCTACTGTGTATCAATATAGCTACAGTTCTCTAGGTGTCTACTGTGTATCCATATAGCTACAGTTCTCTAGGTGTATACTGTGTATCCATATAGCTACAGTTCTCTTGGTGTCTACTGTGTATCAATATAGCTACAGTTCTCTAGGTGTCTAGTGTGTATCAATATAGCTACAGTTCTCTAGGTGTCTAGTGTGTATGTTACCGGAGTTCCTTTGAAGCCCTTGTTGATTGGGACAAAGATGGTGAAGGGGCCAACGTTGCTCAGGGGCCAAGTAATGGCACCTGGAGCAGGAGGAGGGGGAGGAGGAGGAGGAGGAGGAGGAGGAGGAAAATAGAGATAGAGAGCAAGAGAGAGAGACTATATAAACCAAGGCCCATGACAAAATAGGTGTTTTTCTGCAACTTTAATGAGTCACTGATTGGCTGATGATTAACCAATGAGACGCACCAAAGAGTGTGATGGCATTGCTGAGCTGACCGGTCCATTGGCCCCCGGGCTCTGAGTTCAGATCGTTCAGACGCTGCATGATGTTGCCATAGCAAATCTTGCCGTTGCCCACGTAACCCTCGTGACATGTGCACCTGGAGTAAGAGGGATGTACAAAGGTAAGATGATCTTTTGAAAAAAGGATGGTTTTACTGCATAAATATCTTTAAACACACTAAGTCAAAGAGAACAGAAACACACTGACTCTACTATGTTCGGCTCCACCGTTGAACAGTTGGCGTGTTTGCTGCAGGAGTTAGGTCTGCACAAGTCCTTCAGGCTGCAGCTCACACCTCCTGTCAGGTGGTCAAACCCGTCTTGACACTCACAATGAGACTACGAGAGAAACCAAAAACACCACTCAGGGGGAGGTTCACCACCCTCAAATGAATGGCACAATATCACCAATTGAAGCAATAAAATGTTATATTTGACTTGCATTATCAATTCGTTTCATTTGTCGGTTAGAAAAACACACACACACACACACACACACACACACCTTCCCTGGCCCATCGTACATGCAACGCGCAGAGTCAGCAGAGCAGCCCCCCAGGTGTGTTTGACAGGGGTCTATGGGAACACACACGTGCCCGTCCCCGCTGTAGCCCTGGGCACAGGTACACAAGTGCTTGTTGGGCCCCACATGGGCACAGGTGGCATGGATGTGGCACACCTGCTGCAGGCACGGGTTTATGGCTGTGAGAGGAGACAAATCATCTTATAAACTATTATATACAGTCCATTCGGAAAGTATTAAGACCCATTGACCTCTTCCAGATTTTGTTACGTTACTGCCTTATTCTAAAATGGATTAAATAGTTTTCCCCCCCTCATCAATATTTTCACAATACCCCATAATGACAGAGTAAAAACAGGTTATTAGAAATGTCAGCAAATGTATAAAAAAAAAAACCCTGAAATATCACATTTACATAAGTATTCAGACCCTTTACTCAGTATTTTGTTGAAGCACCTTTTGGCAGTGATTACAGCCTCGACTATTCTTGGGTATGATGCTACCAGCTTGGCACACCTGTATTTGGGGAGGCTCTCCAATTCTTCTCTGCAGATCCACTCAAGCTCTGTCAGGCTGGATGGGGAGCGTCACTGCACAGCTATTTTCAGGTCTCTCCAAAGAGGTTCAATTGGGTTCAAGTCCGGGTTCTGGCTGGGTCACTTAATTATGGACATTCAGAGACTTGTCCCAAAGCCCCTCCTGCCATTGTCTTGGCTGTCTGCTTAGGGCCGTTGTCCTGTTGGAAGGTAAACCTTCTCCCCAGTCTGAGGTCCTGAGCGCTCTGGAGCAGGTTTTCATCAAGGATCTCTCTGTACTTTGCTCCGTTCATCTTTCCCTCAATCCTGCCTAGTCTCCCAGTCCCTGACTCTGAAAAACCTCCCCACAGCATGATGCTGCCACCACCATGCTTCACCGTAGGGAGGGTGCCAGGTTTCCTCCAGACGTGACGCTTGGCATTCAGGCCAAAGAGTTTGATATTGGGTTCATCAAAGCAGAGAATCTTGTTTCTCAAGGTCTGAGAGTCATTTAGGTGCCTTTTGGTGGAGTGCTGCAGAGATGGTTGTCCTTCTGGAAGGTTCTCCCATCTCCACAGAGGAACTCTGGAGCTCCGTCAGAGTGGCCATCGGGTTCTTGGTCACTTCCCTGACCAAAGCCTTTCTCCCCCGATTGTTCAGTTTGGCCGGGCGGCCAGCTCTAGGAAGGGTCTTGGTGGTTTCAAACTTCTTCCATTTATGAATGACGGAGGACACTGTGTTCTTGGGGACCTTCAATGCTGCAGAAATGTTTTGGTACCCTTCCCCAGATCTGTGCCTTGACACAATCCTGTCTCGGAGCTCTACAGACAATTCCTTCGACCTCATGGCTTGGTTTTTGCTCTGACATGCACTGTCAACTGTGGGACCTTATATAGACAGGTGTGTGCCTTTCCAAATCATGTCCAATCAATTGAATTTACCACAGATGGACTTATCTCAAGGATGGTCTATGGAAACAGGATGCATCTGAGCTCAATTTTGAGTCTCATAGCAAAGGGTCTGAATACTTATGTTAATAAGGTACATTTTCATTTTTTTTTAATACATTTTCAAAAATTAAAAAAAACTTTTTTGCTTTGTCACTATGGGGTATTTTATAGACTGATGAGGAAAATTTTTATTTCATCCATTTTAGAATAAGGCTGTAACGTAACAAAATGTGGAAAAAGTCAAGGGGTCTGAATACTTTCCGAACGCACCGTAACTCACTTAGTACTAGGCCGCTAGTAGCCATAAGGCCATAAGGCTACCCATTTACAGAGAATAGGGACACAGCCATGCTGTCACTCACATATGCATTGATCTCCAGAGGTTCGGTAGCCAGGTAGACATTGACAACGCAGCGACCCATCAAGTGAGCCCTGCATACAGCGAGTGTTCTGTGGACAAAGCAGAGACGAGCACTCCGGCAGCTCTGAAAGATGACAGGGATACATGCTGTTATTAAGATGGGAGCAAGTTGTCATTAGATGAAAACATACAGGTAGGTTATAGATCAGGCAGTTAATGCTTCAGCACCCGACAGGAATAATGCATTATGATACAGTTCTAACACATTATAAGAGATGTCATAAGCATGCATCACCACTGGTTCTCTTACCCAGATCACATTTTGGGCCTTTATACCCAGAGAAGCAGGTGCATATCCCGTCACCGTGGATACCAGCATTACACAGGCCATGTCCACACGTGCAGGCTGATGGACCGGGAAATGGAGAATGATGGGATGGACAGAGCGAGAAACAGGTAAATATTACAATGCAATGGACCATCAACAAACAGCACCAAAGTGGACTGTATCTCTACGTGCATGGGACAGTCACAAAATGGGGTAGATAAAGAATCGCAATCTTAAAGAAAGGGACCGAGTTGGTTACCAGAACTACAGGTTGAGCCGTAAAGATTATCTGCACAGTCTTCACACGCAGTTCCCACGAAGCCAGGCTGAGGAGGACAAACACAGTGATGGACCATTCTTTGTCTGTGCGTGTGTGCGTGTATGTGTGCGTGCGCGACCGTGTGTGTGTGTGCACGTGTGTGTACTTGCATATATGTGTGTGTCTACGCGTCATCATCCACTACCTTACAGCTGCAGGTCCCGTTGCCACCCATGCCTTCAGAACACAGTCCATTATTACTGCAGGGCCTGACTGCGTCCTCTGGGCACTCTGGGACAGGAAGACAGTACCATTCGCATTAGTCTCATATCAACAGAAAGATGGACAATCAATCTCAATGAAACAGTGATTGGAAACCGAATGGGCTTCAGTGGTGTGTTGTTCCAATGTCCAGGAGAGCACGTGACTTGACAATAGCCTGGACGTAATGCTATGACAGCTGTGTCTCCAGGGATCTGAGTAAGCAGACGTGTTGCACTGCAAACGCAGACCCCCTCACCTCTTTGCCCCCTCTCCACTTCCTTTCCTCCGTCTCTCTCCTCCTCTCCTCCGTCTCTCTCCTCCTCTTTCCTTCTCACTCTCTCCTGTGTGCCTCTCTTATCAGAACGACCCATAATCACTCATCCCCTTCCTTCCCTCAAGCTGCACACACACAATGTAAACACAAGCATGCACAGGGGGTTGCCAAGGGTCTCCTTACAATCAGCAGACTCGAGGAAAGTAGTTGTTCTTGTCAGCAGATTCTCACTCACTCACCATTCCTGGGCAGAAATGGTCACCCAATTTCAATAATATCCTTTAATGTTTACCCAATATTTACTTTAATAAATGATAACCTTCTAATGTGGGTAATTTGTACCTAAAATATAACGTTGTTGCACAACAAGTGGGGAGAGTAATTCAGTCGACATACATCAAGTCTCACCAGGACAGAGAATACTTCACACGTCCGTGTTATCATGTCACAGAACAACACAGGGGACCATTGAGACAGAGAGGAAGAACTATGGCCCCTGTTAATGTACTTACTACTGCCCATCTTTGATAACCTCACAACACAATCACTGGGAGGGAGGGAGGGAGGGAGGGAGAGAGAGAGAGAGAGAGAGAGAGAGAGAGAGAGAGAGAGAGAGAGAGAGAGAGAGAGAGAGAGAGAGAGAGAGAGAGAGAGAGAGAGAGAGAGAGAGAGAGAGAGAGAGAGAGAGAGAGAGAGAGAGAGAGAGAGAGAGAGAGAGAGAGAGAGAGAGAGAGAGAGAGAGAGAGAGAGAGAGAGAGAGAGAGAGAGAGAGAGAGAGAGAGAGAGAGAGAGAATGTGTGTGTTAGTGTTTTTGTGTGTGTGCGAGAGAGTGTGGGAGGGGGGATAAGAAGGGTCTATGACAGGCACAAAAGAGCTAGAGAGAGGAAGCCTGGACTCAGTGCTATCGGGGTGTCAGCACATTCCTGGAAGACAGGGGCCCGCTGACGATGAGCCCTAATTGGGAGGAAGGAAGTGTGCGAGTCCCCTGCTCCGAAAGGCCTAACCTGCATCCTGCACCCAATACCACAATGTGGGTTGTCCTGGCCTGCCGGTGCACACAGGACACTGCTGACACACTTTCCTACTTTGGACAGCTTTCTGTTCTGTCTATTTGTTCCCCTGTAGCAATTTATTTTCCGAAACAGGCCACTCTTCCTCTCCGCGGAGGGATGCGAGCGCTTTCCTCCTGTTTTTTTTATCACACAGCACTCAGCACTGGGATTCAATGGCAGTAGCAGCCAAGTACACTTCTGAACTCTTCCTATCAAAACATTCCCTCAGAGTCCCCACAGCTTACCGTGTTCCAAAACATGAGCAAATACGAGAACCCTCTGTTTCAAAGCAAGCCTTTGAAAAGGGAGCATCTGGGGTTAAGTAGGGATTTCAGAAATGATGTTGCCACCACCAAAATGGTTTGTCTTTTCATCTCGTGTTGCTTTCCTCATCAATGCGGCTTGGTGACTCAACGATGAGCAGCAGTGACTGATTACAGTATTGGATGCAGTGTGCTGTTTTACTCACCGATGCAGTCTGGTCCCCAGTACCCTGGACAGCAGTGGGGCTCAACCACCTCCTTGTAACACTCATGAGAACAGCCCTTGATAGACAACATCAGACTGGCCATGGGACTCACATGGTACCTACAGAGAGAGAGAGATGACATTACTGGGTGTAGGACACAGTGCCACAATAGTCACAACGCTCTGTACAACATACCTGGTTGTGTCTTACGTTAAGCAGAGACATGAGATATTACTTAGATACCACTAAGAGATAGCTCCTCCATCTATTCTATTTCTCCCTCACTCCCTTCCCTATTCTGTCCCCTTCTCCCCCCATATCCTTCTTCCACCCTCATTTCCTCCCCATATCCCCTCTTCCACCCTTACCCCCTTGCCCACTCACTTGCAGTCTGGTTTTCCCTTCCCGGGAATCTTCTTGTTGAAGCCTGCTGGACAGCCCACGTTGAAACTGACGCTACAGGAGTGACACTCTGTCTTGGTCATCACCAGGGTTGTCATGTCACACCGGTTCTGTGGTGGTGGAGGGAGAAGAGCGGATACTGTAAGACACACCCGCACAGGCCTGGTGCTGTGTGTCATTGTGGACTGAGGAACACCCCAAATAACCACACACAACAGTGTACTGACACGCTTTTCTGGTCTCTGTTGACTTCCCGTTGTGTGTCAGAAGCCATAAAGTCACATAACGGTTTGAGAGTTACCTGATGAACGTACCAGGGCCGGATCTCTTAGCTGTTCCCAACTGAATGTTGAAGCCAACGCCCCATAGAGCCCTCGCCAATCCTCTTATCCACTCAAATCAATGGAATTTTCCACAGTTCATAAAACAGTGGAGAGGTAGACTATTATTTCCTGCCTGTCTTTCATCATACTAGAATAACATTAACCATCACTATATAACCCAACACCCAATCCCCCTACAGAGAAAACTGTGTTTGTGCATGATGAATAGTTTGTTTTTTGGCAGTAGTGTACTCCTGGGTATACACAGTGTTTTGACATCATCAAAGCGTATTTGAGAGCGTTTGTTTACTTTGACCAGAGTTGGACAGACGTTGGGTAAACAGAAAGATATTGTTTAATGACTTCTGCTGGGATCTGCATCATCTGATCTGATCTACCCAGCATGCAACAGTACCCGGGCGCTACTCAGAGAAACCACAAAAGTCAGACAAAGACACACACAAACATGCTAGTTATGTTTCAAAACCACATAGAGCCAACCCCTGAAACACAGCACTAAGGCATCATACAGTACACCATCCAAAATCCCCAAACCACACAACAACACTTTAAAATGTCCAAAACAGCCAGCAACAAAACAAGTCAAGCTGAATTGTTAGATGCTACTGCTGAACTGTTAGATACTACTGCACTGTTGGAGCTAGGAACACAAGCATTTCGCTACACCCACACTAACATCTGCTAAATATGTGTATGTGACCAATAACATTTTATTTGATTTGTATTGTGTGTCCAATGCCCACAGCTCCCTGACCACCCTTGGCAGTCCTTCCATACGTCTAGTTACCAATGAGGGTGTGACAGTGGGTCCGAATAACGAACGCACTCACGTGTGTGCGGTAAAAGTGGGACTCACCTTGGCGGCAGCAAAGGTGTAGTGGTCTAACCCCAGAAGTAGCAGCATGAGCAACAGGGGTCCGGTCACAGGCGCCATAACTCTGGATCTCTCTCCTTCTCTCTCTCTCTCTGTCAGTATCACTCGCTGTGCCCCTGTGGCTCCCTCCCTCTACCTCTCTGACCCACTCCCTGTCACTTTGAGTCACTCTTTTTAGCTCTCTCTCCCCCTCCCTCTCTGAGGCACGTCAGTGGACTGTGACCGCTCACTTAGCCCATCTGACTTTTCAACAACCTCCCTCCTCTCTCCCCCTCCCCTCAACTCCACTCTTTCCTGTGCCAGTAGTACCAGAGAGGGTCACCTGCATTCATACACTCCACACACGTGCACATACACAAACATGCATGGGCATACTGTCCATGCAGACACACACACACACACACACACACACACACACACACACACACACACACACACACACACACACACACACACACACACACACACACACACACACACACACACACACACACGCGCGCGCGCGCATACGCACACACAGATGCACACACTGACACACACACACACACACACACACACAATCCCCCCCGGTACACAAACACACGCGCGCTGGCGCTTACGCACAGACATACAGACGCACACACTGACACACACACACACAATCCCCCCTGGCACACACACACACACACACACACACACACACACACACACACACACACACACACACACACACACACACACACACACACACACACACACACACACAAACACACAACACACGCGCATACGTACAGACATACAGACGCACACACAGATGCACACACTGACACACACACACACACACAATCCCCCCTGGCACACACACACACACACACACACACACACACACACACACACACACACACACACACACACACACACACACACACACACACACACACACACACACACACACACACACACACACACAATCCCCCGGCACACACACACAACCCCTTCATCCGTCTATACTCCAGCATCTGTCAGCAGTTGGAAGGGGGGGTTAGGTCTGGTCTTGTCTTCAAACAGTGGTGTTGGAGGGAAGGAGAATGGCAGGACATCCTGGACTGTAAATAAGATTCACCCTCTCCTGTCCCATCTGCACTCTTCCTGACAACATTCTGTCCCGTCATGACTTTCAGACCCAGCGTTTTCCCAGAAGAGGTCAGGATGACATGCTTTATGCTGAGTGGCATTACTGACCTAACATACACACACGTACATGCACGCACACACTCATATAAGAGTTACCAAAGCAGTGCAATGTATGTGAAAGGGTTGAGGGTGGGGTTCATCCTTTTTTTACGATGAAACATCAAGATACAGATGGATACATACTACACAGGCAATCTTCCAAATAACAAAACATCTAATTAACTAACATACAGTGTTACAGTGTTGACTACTCATATAATCCAATCAACACCAACGGTGTTTAATCCCATTTATCATATCAGCTTCATTTGGCAAATGGCCCAAAAAAGGAGGGTTTACCATCTGTCACCTTCATCCCTGATCCAGGCTCTCCACAAAGTACGGAATCACGCTAATCGTGCCAGAATATGAAGGGATGATTCCATTTCAGTAGAGGGGCCACTCAGGTGGGAGGGGAGAGGGAGATCCTCAGAACATCTTGAGCAGGGAGCTCAGAGGTTACGGTTGTGGTTGTGGTTGAGATGGACAGCAACAGCACGGCCCTGGCTGATCTAGGCTTGGATTGGGGTTTGGACCATGGCACACCATTGGCAGAGGGTATCACAGCTTTGGCAGAGGGTACAGTGCCCATCATCTTGGCAGTGGCCACAGTCTTCCCTCGGGAGGGCTACAGCGTCCTCTCTTTCCTCATGTTCCTCCTCATCACCATCGTCTGTCTCCAACAACCTTCTGGTCACAGTCGTGTGGACGAGGAACACACACTTCCTGTTGATCCCCATGAACATCATCGTCCTCCGCCTGGCCGTTTCCGACCTCCTCCTCGTCCTCTACGGCTTCATCGTTGCTACGGTGACCGACTAGGGGTTCTGTCTCTAAGTCTTTGCAGTCAGTTACATTGGTGAGTCGTTTTTGATGCTATTTGTATTGGCTGTCTGATTAGATCATTATTTTAGGTGTTAATTGTTTTCAGGTTTTTTGACCTGATAGGAATGAGTGTCCCTCAATTAAATGAAGCTAAAATAGAGATTGGTTGAGACATATTTTAAAGGGATGTACAACCGTTTTCTGGTTTTACATGTTTTGATAACATTTTATTACCTCCTTTAAACACCAGATTTAAAACTCTCTTTAATGTTTGGTTTCTCTGAGGACACTCACCCAGCTGATGTATGAGCGGTACTGTGCCATGGGTAAGCCCATGGCTGCTCTGAAGATGACCCGATGAAGGAGCATCCAGGGCCTGGGGGTGGTGTGGCTAGCCTGCCTGCCATGGGCCCTCTACTGGGCTGGAGCTCCTACGGCCCCCACCTGGGGCAACTTCCTCTGCTTCCTATTTCCTTCTGTGGTTATAGTCTACTGCTACAGTAATGTACCCAAAAGTAATGTACCCAAAAGTAATGTACCCAAAAGTCGTCGCCAAAAGTTTTGAGAATGACACAAATATAAATTTTCACAGTTTGCTGCCTCAGTGTCTTTAGATATTTTTGTTAGATGTTACTATGGAATACTGAAGTATAATTACAAGCATTTCATACGTGTCAAAGGCATTTATTGGCAATTACATGAAGTTGATGCAAAGAGTCAATATTTGCAGTGTTGACCCTTCTTTTTCAAGACCTCTGCAATCCACCCTGGCATGCTGTCAATTAACTTCTGGGCCACATCCTGACTGATGGCAGCCCATTCTTGCATAATCAATGCTTGGAGTTTGTCAGAATTTGTGGGTTTTTGTTTGTCCACCCGCCTCTTGAGGATTGACCACAAGTTCTCAATGGGATTAAGGTCTGGGGAGTTTCCTGGCCATGGACCCAAAATATCGATGTTTTGTTCCTCGAGCCATTTAGTTATCACTTTTGCCTTATGGCAAGGTGCTCCATCATGCTGGAAAAGGCATTGTTCGTCACCAAACTGTTCCTGGATGGTTGGGAGAAGTTGCTCTCGGAGGATGTGTTGGTACCATTCTTTATTCATGGCTGTGTTCTTAGGCAAAATTGTGAGTGAGCACACTCCCTTGGCTGAGAAGCAACCCCAAACATGAATGATCTGAGGATGCTTTACTGTTGGCATGACACAGGACTGATGGTAGCGCTCACCTTGTCTTCTCCGGACAAGCTTTTTTTCCGGATGCCTCAAACAATCGGAAAGGGGATTCATCAGAGAAAATGACTTTACCCCAGTCCTCAGCAGTCCAATCCCTGTACCTTTTGAAGAATATCAGTCTGTCCCTGATGTTTTTCCTGGAGAGAAGTGGCTTCTTTGCTGCCCTTCTTGACACCAGGCCATCCTCCAAAAGTCTTCACCTCACTGTGCATGCAGATGCACTCACACCTGCCTGCTGCAAATTCCTGAGCAAGCTCTGTACTGGTGGTGCTCCAATCCCGGAGCTGAATCAACTTTAGGAGACGGTCCTGGCGCTTGCTGGACTTTCTTGGCCACCCTGAAGCCTTGTCCTCGTCAACACTTACACCTGTGTTAACGAGAGAATCACTGACATGATGTCAGCTGGTCCTTTTGTGGCAGGGCTGAAATGCAGTGGAAATGTTTTTGGGGGATTAAGTTCATTTGCATGGCAAAGAGGGACTTTGCAATGAATTGCAATTCATCTGATCACTCTTCATAACATTCTGGAGTATATGCAAATTGCCATGATACAAACTGAGGCAGCAGACTTTGTGAAAATTAATATTTGTGTCATTCTCAAAACGTTTGGCCACGACTGTACTCAGCACCATGAGGAGGGTACTAGGTGAGGGTGTGCCAGCATGTACAGCATGTGTTGACTGTACCTGTATGTGTAGTCTCAGCTGAACCGTAGTGTGGAGCAGCAGGGCGGTAGATCTGCGCCATGATTGGGGCCTTTAACCTCTGCTGGCTGGCCTACTTCTGCCTGGTCACTCTGCTGGCCGGCCTACTTCTCCACATCCCTCCTCTCCTGGCCGCACTGCCCACCTACTTGGCCAAGTCCAGTCCCTTATACAACCCTGCTTCCTACTTCCTGGCCAACACAGGTAATGGACAGAATTTCCATGTCAGGGGTTATAGGTTAGGGGTGAGAGTGTGAAGGGTAAAGGGTGTATTTTGAGGTGCAGTTACTCTCCCCACAAAGAGGCCACCCAAGTACAGTAAATAGTACATTTGGATAAGACTGGTAAAGTCATATACAAATTTTATCCAAATTTTTATGATTTTTACTTTGTAAAAATCCACCAATTTTTACTTTGTAGATTTTAGCTTCAATTCTGAAATGGTTCACCACCTCCTCTTTAACCACAGTCCCATCCCTCTCTTCTCTATCTCTCTCCCTCTCCATCTGTCTCCTTCAGTTCCGTGATTATGCTCTGTAGCTCGTGACCTGTAGCCACTACGTCCCCCGTGTCTTTGCCGATACAGATGACACTGGTCCAATGGTAATTGGCTACAGACGTCGTGGAAACATTCTGCCAACACCAATACAGATGTATGATCTTCATTTGAGCCAGTTTGCGACATCAGGAATAATCCTGCAGCAACAGGAAATGCGAATTGTTACGTGGATTATAATTAACTGCCATTTTTGTAGGGGTTGATACATTTTTCATCAGGGAAGATCGAGTCTGAAATTTCTACGTGGAAATTACAAACTTCAGAAAGCCTTTTTAAACCTCAACTACACTACATGTTTAAAATGTCCTGCATTGCAGGAAAGGTCTCCTGCAACAGGGTGATCAAATTAAGATCCTACATCTGTACCTATCATCGTGGACAGAACCATTGTTCAATCTCCACTGGAACAGATATACACTAAAGCTACAGGACACCATACATAGTTTTAAAGTTCTACAGTATTATTACTTGATGTGTCTTGGACATCTGCTGTGCGTATAAGCCTTTACAGACACTATTTTAATTAAATTTGACAGGTAACAAGTGATAAGCTTCCAGTCGTTTCAGGAAATGGTAAGCTTGTGTGACCCTTAACCTCCTTACAAACCCTTCAACCCATAACGTTGTTATCCATGTGTGTCATCTGGCTCTCAGCGGCTGCAAAGGTCAAGGCTCGAAAAGTACTTCTGAAGGCTTAAAGAAAACGCTCTGTCCTACTCCTTTGTCACCAGATTTGCTGAGATTACTTCCTGATTAGTCGTCCCAATAAGAGCATCTATCATCCCCAATACAGGATTAGGGGTTTCTGGATAACATAGCAATATTTTTAAAGAGAGGATTTCCTTTTTGATTTAGTGGATTGCCCCTGGTAAATCTGGGTGTATGTTGATACATTTTCTCTAGCAGGTTTGTCTCTTTGCATACATTATCAAGCAATGCCTGCATTTGAACTCAAGAGGACAGCAGAGAGTACAGAATGAGAGCGGTGCTGTAAGGACCTGTTGAAATAATAGGCTACAAATGCACTGCTCATCATTGGAGGCTAGTGGAAATTTCTATAGGAGGACAGGCTCATTGTAATGTAATTGAATGGTATCAAACATATGGAAACCACATGTTTGACTCCATTCCATTTGTTCCATTCCAGACAGATGAATGAGCCTGTCCTCCTATAGCTCCTCCCACCAACCTCCACTGCAGATCATATTATAATAAGAAAGATAGTGAGTGAGATATATTTGGAAGAAATACAGAGATAGAGTGGAAAGAGAGAGAGAAAAAAAGAGAGAAGGAAAGTCAGAGAGAGAGAGAGAGAGAGAGAGAGAGAGAGAGAGAGAGAGAGAGAGAGAGAGAGAGAGAGAGAGAGAGAGAGAGAGAGAGAGAGAGAGAGAGAGAGAGAGAGAGAGAGAGAGAGAGAGAGAGAGAGAGAGAGAGAGAGAGAGAGAGAGAGAGAGAGAGAGAGAGAGAGAGATTGAAATAAAGTGAGAGTGGGGATACCACTCATTGGGCAGAAAGAGGAATCAAGTCGAAAGTCGAGGAGAGGGAAGGATGAGTGTTGTGTTGAGAATCTTAAGTGCGGTGATGTATGCTCTGGATGCCTGCCTTAGGGTTAGAGGGCACTGGCACCAAGAATGCTCTGTCCAGCCAAACTCCTAAGGGTTGAACCCATGCCGACTGGCAGGGGTTGCGATGGACGGCACTGTGAGATTCCGGACACATGAGAACACACAGTCGAGGAAAGACACAGTCTGAAAAGAACATGACACTTGGCTCAGTCTACTATGTGTGTATGCTTGGATGCACAAGTACTTCCCGTGGAAAACATGAAGAAATATATGTAAAATCAAAACAGAGACAAAACATGACTTATGGTCCACATGTGAATGCGTCCAACTCTGTGGGCATGGAGCACATCAGCCTCAAACAAAAGCCAGTGTCACTGGGTTTTCACTGGGTGCCAATGTGTTTTATTAAGCAGTTATGACTATGCTGTCGGGGCTCTCATAGCACCTTTGAAGCAAATCCTCACCCCCTCTGTGATTGGCTAAGAAATAACACTCAGAGAAAAACCTGTCTGGGGTTGATTTACTGAAATAGGCATTGTTTTCAGCTGTGGATGTCCTGTTGAATCAACCCAGAACAGTATCCATCCATATTCACACGGTGTTTCATTCTATCGTATATAAACAGACACGCAAGGCCATAATGTGTAGTGGATTTCCCGAGATCTACATTGATAGACTGTCTGTTTCTCTGAACGTGTTTACATGGGTTCCAGACTATGTGGCAAAGACCTCCATCGTAGAAACATTGGGCGTATTCATTACGAAAACCCTTTAGAGTTTCTATTGGACAAATTCAGGTCGGTCCCTCCATGTTTCCTTCTGTTCGCTTACGTTTAAAAAACGTTTTGCAACAGAATTGCCGTAATGAATACGCCCCTGGTCTTCATTTGTTTGGTGAGAGTGACATCTTACAAGGCCCAGTTTGTGTTTCCCTCTGTCCTGTTAAAATAAACTCCCTAGAAGTCAAACGTGTGCTATGTTCCTCCTCACATACATGTGTCAAACTACGGTCGGCCACAGGCTTCAAGGGAGACTACAGATGAATCGTAAGAAGTTCTCCATGAGTAGTCTGGATTAAATTAAAGTGTATATTTAAAAAAAAATGGATAGGGGGGAGGATATATTTATTGAGTTAAGCGTAAGAGGTGAAGATTTATTTTGGTCTTGTGGACAGAGAATAAGTTAAGCATGGTCAAGATATGAGAAAGGAATGAGTGTTGACCAACAGTATGAATCTATTGTCATGTTGACTGAGGCATAGACATACCAATGAGACAATTAGGATTTAAAAGGTTCAGAAACAGATTAGATACATGAAAAATACTTTCAAAATAACTTTTATACAGGATATTATAGACCTGTGGGCAGTCCCGTGGGGCTCAGTTGGTACAGCATGGTGCTTGCAACACCAGAATTGTGGGTTCGATTCCCATGAGGGACCAGTACACAAATGTATGCACTCACTACTGTAAATTGCTCTGGACAAGAGTGTCTGCTAAATGACTAAAATGTAATTATGTCCTTAGTATCTCACTTTATGGACTCATTTAACTGAAAAGGGACAGCGAGAAGTAAGACATACGTAATCCTCCATTTATTTTGTGAATTCTCGGAATGTAAGTGGAGCACCTGATTCCTGAAAGCAGTCCTCTGAAGACAAAAACATGACTGAAAATCCTTGAGGTCAGAGCGCTTCGGGGACACGTCAACTGCTCTACTCCGTCTCGTCCCACTTTCTTTAGGTCTGGGTCCCCCCCCCCCCCCCCCTCTCACCAACAAGTCATAGTGCTGGAAGCTTCAGGGAAATTTAAGGGTCAGTATCGTTAGACTTTTAAAGACTCTTTAAGAGAAAGCACTCGCGGTATTTAGCATAGCATCGCCACTTCTCACATAGCACAGCCTCTCATTCAGGCGAGAGAGAGAGAGAACAAGAGAGAGAAAGAGAGAATGAAAGCGCGAGAGAGAGAGAGGTGGACAGAGGTAAAGGAATAGAGAGACTGAAAATGGGAAGAGAGTGAGAGAGGAAACGAAAGGAGCGGGAGGAAGAGACGGAATAGGCTTAAATTCTTAGAGACAGCAAGAGGAATGCTCAGAAACCCACTCAAGCATATCCATGGTTCTGCTGCCAGTGGGTCTACTGAGAACAAACTGCTCCATTCCATTCATGCATTCCCTCATTTATAGCTGGTTTTGGATCCAAACACAAACACAGGAAAGAGAAAAAGTGGATCGGACAGCAAAAGGATAACAAAGGACCTTAGTAATACAATGATGACAAACAGAACAGCAACACATTAAATGGTACAGTTTGACAAACACATGCTGTATGTCTAAGAGGATTGGATGGGCTTGAATCTTAAGACACTCTCGTCGTGTGATACAGCATAATTTAATATTTACAAAATGTAAACAATTTACAAAAATACTACGTCATTTGACATATTCTCAATTAAAGCACCTGTAGCTTCACTCTGCCCTGAATATTGCGATCTGAATAGTACAAAACAAACATTTTAGGTTCCAAGAAATCTTTCCAAAATATCAACCAAAAACAATGGCATGGTACCATATCCTTTTTAACTCATTAACAGTTTATTCCAAAAAGAAAATACAATTTTGAATGATTATTTCAAGACTTCTTTCTATGCATTGATACTGCAAGCTTTCCAATGAGAATACGCCTAACCTATCCACCATCGATCACCATAAAGCCATGGGTGGAAGCAGGATCTGTCCTTACTCCCTAGCCTGTAAGAGAGCCATAGAAATTACACAAAAGATGGCAACCACTGACGGTTGCCCAATCCCTGTACTGTCTATGGCTCTAGCCTTCTGTTGTCTATATGAGACTTCGTTCTGATCTGGAAATGTACAGACACTGTTTACTGCATCTACTCTACAGTCCTTTAAAGCTGTTGCGGCCCTGCAGGACAGGGTTGCCACCCCCTACAAGCACTTTTTGGTCCCTTTGTTGGTCCTCTTACACACCCTTCACTGAGTCCATTTGAAGACTTGAAGAGTGAGGTTTTAACTTCCATCAAAGTTCCGTTTGTTTTTATCATGGAGTCTGAGTTTCAGGGCTCATTTCTACTCATCCGAGTAAATTGTGAAGATGTCCATGTTTGGTAGTCTGTGAGTGTGTGGATCCTCAAGCCTCTGAAACACTGTGGAACTCCTGTCCCATTGGATAGCCTCCTACAAGGCTGGGCCCTGATAGGCCATTCAAAAGTCAACTATTTTCCACTGTCTTTGTCCACCTCTGCTGATGTGGTGTATAAATACTGTCTTCCTGAGGGTTGAGATGGAGGGTTGTTGATGCTGCGCCCCTCTTGTCCATGGGAGAGAGGAATGATGGGGGGAGTCTTTTAGTCTCTCATTGGGGACGGTGTGTGTGTGTGTGTGTGTGTGTGTGTGTGTGTGTGTGTGTGTGTGTGTGTGTGTGTGTGTGTGTGTGTGTGTGTGTGTGTGTGTGTGTGTGTGTGTGTGTGTGTGTGTGTGTGTGTGTGTGCCATCACCTGCCTCCCTCTCCCTATTTACAGGTGTGCATGTCATTCATGCTCTCACACTTCTGACACCTCACATAGCAACACCACACAAACTTACACTCGCACCTCTCTACGTGGCGAACCACGTGCGTATTATACCCCCGACCGCAGCAGAGCAGGTTACACCCGTCGGGGCCGGCCGAGGTGCGGTTACACCGGCGCCCTCTAGTGCCCGCCACGCCCCAGCGCCGGTCCTCCAGACAGTAGTTAGGAGACTTGTTGAGGAAGATAAGTTCTTCCTTCCCGATGGGCACGCGGCGCTGGTCCTTCTCCTTCCTCCTCACCTTCCTCTTCGAGCGGTCCAGTACCTGCACGCTTCCCTCGTAACGCTCCTTCAGGATGTTGCCCACGCGCTCGAACGACGCCATGGTGCGCCAGCACGTCTTGACGGCGCACGAGCCCGACACGCCGTGGCAACGGCAGTCGGTGGCCATCGTCTTGGCGACGGCCTGAAAAGGGGAAAGATGGAGAGGATGGTGTTAGGAATTACAACAGACTTACAACACTGTAAGAATTACAACACTGTAAATGTTACGACAGACTAGATACCAGAACTCTGTTTGATAGAGACTGCCTTTTGTTTACACAAACGCTGTGGGAATGTTTTGATCAAAATCACAATCTATTGTTCTGAATGCTGGATCTTGGACTGGGACTGTAACGTGAGTCCTGAGGTTTGTGCATTCTACTTCTAACTCTGACACAATAGACTCCCTGGGTGCTGTGTACAACTGAAACAAAAGTTAAACCGTCCTTCACAGTTTAAACTGAGCGATTGAGGAGACATTTTCTTATGACCACAAACCCCAGGGCTCTACAGCGGTCTTAGGATGACCCCAGAAGAGCCTACCACTTTCACCCCTCTTCCACCTCTTCTCCCACTCCCTCTTCCCAGTCGGTTCAGTTTAGTTGGAAAGGCAGTGTGTGTGTGTGTGTGTGGTGTGTGTGTGTGTTACAGTAAACAGATACACTGCTACCATTGTGTCCACGTCCCTCTCCAGTAGTGAAGCTCTCTCCTCTTGACAGTGGCTAGTTGATAAGAGAGAAACCCAGTAAGTGTGTCTTAGTGAATGCCATTTAGTGGTAACGCGCATGCCCCGCCCACCTGAGGATCTTTTTCAGCCATCTATTTCCTGTGTTTGAGGGCTGAAAAATACACACTTAAATCTCACAGGATTTATTTCTTTCATTTTATTCCTGCTTCATACTCTTGCTTGTGCCTGACGTTTTTTCCCCCGTTAACGTTACGACCGCAGAAATGGTTGTAATGACCTGTAAAACACCCCCCGGTAATGGCTGAAATGGACTCAATGGCAGTGGCGTAAAGTACTTAAGTAGTACTTCAAAGTATTTCTACTTAAGTCAGTTTTTGGGGTATTTGTACTTTACTTTTACTTCATTATTTTCTTTTAGGAATATAGTGTACTTTTTAGTCTCTACATTTTCATTGACACTCAAAAGTACTCGTTACATTTTAAATGCTTAGCAGGATAGGAAAACGGTCCAATTCACACACTTATCAAGAGAATACGTGATCATCCCTACTGCCTACTTATCTGGCGGTCTCACTGAACACAAATGCATAGTTTGTAAAATATGTCTGAGTGTTGGAGTTTGCCCCGGGCTCCCCGTACATTTTCAAGCCAAGAGAATGGTGCCGTCTGCTTTGCTTAATATAAGGAATATGATTTACACTTTTACTCTTGATACTTAAGAATATTTGATCAATTACATTTACTTTCGATACTTAAGTATATTTAGAACCAAATACTTTTACTCAAGGAGTATTTTACTGGATGACTTTCACTTTTACTTGAGTAACTTTCTATTAAGGTATCTATACTTTTACTCAAGTATGACAATTGGGTACTTTTTCCACTACTGATCAATGGAATACATTGTTATACCGTTGAATATATAAGAACACTAAAGCTTTGTCTGGGATTTAACGCACTGAAAGACAAGATAGATAACTATTTTGATGGGTGTTCATTTTTGGGGGGATTTAAAAAAATAAAAAATAATTTAATACAGTTGAAATGTTCACAAAATTGATGTGCTGAAATGAAAGCAACTCCCGAATATGAACACTCGGATTATAGGGATATGTCTGATCTCGCAAACAATGTTTAGATAGGCGTAATCTAGAGCCAAGCGTGTTGACTTTAATCGGTGGGTATCCTGCACACTTGTTGAATTATGCAAGAGTATGTGACAACAGTAATTCATGAGGACGTCTAGACAGTGCAGGTGAGTGTAGGTAGGGTATGCATAGAACGTGTCGAGTGGTTGCAGCCCTCTTCCACTCCGTTATGTTAATTTATTCATATATACAACCTGTGTATTTATGCAAAAGAGCCACCTATAATTTTCTTTCTTTTAACAAAAAAATATTAAAAAATCCCTGATACACTAAGAAAATGTATACAGTGCCTTCAGAAAGTATTCACAGGCCCTTGACTTTTTCCACATTTTGTTGTATTACATTTAATTTCAAATGGATAACATTTAGATTTTTTGAAATCTCACTGAAAAGGAAAAGGAATAGAGCTAAGCACTGGCAAAGTCCTAGAGGAAAACCTGGTTCAGTCTGCTTTCCAACAGAAAACAAATCCACCTTTCAGCAGGACAATAACCTAAAACGCAAGGCCAAATATACACTGGAGTTACTTACCAAGACAACATTGAACGTTCCTGAGTGACCTATACCTAAATCTCCCACCAAAATCCCTGAACTCCATTCATTACTTGTCTGTGCCAGTAAAATGTTTTATGTGATAAAATTAAGTAAATCTGATGGATTATACAATTTCAAAATGTTTGGAGTATCTTCATCCATTGGCCAACTGTTGCATTTATTAGAATTGTTTTTAAAACCTTTTAACAATTTTGATGACCGATGCTACAATTTAGATGGCCTTGTGTCTGCTTGAACATTCATTAGTCACGCTGTCACGCTGTCACTCATTTACTCACATTATCGAGGATGTTACACTTTCTTTCCCCTCTCTCCTTCTGTCCCGTCTGAGCATCCCCCTCTCGCACTGACCTTCTTGTTCTCCCTTCCCTCCAATCTTTCTGCTTTTCTCTGAATATCGTTACCGCTCTCTCTAACACACACACACACACACACACACACACACACACACACACACACACACACACACACACACACACACACACACACACACACACACACACACACACACACACACACACACACACACACACACACACACTTCCTAGAACGTCTCCTGAAAGTATTCTTAACAGTGTGTGATAAATTCTATTAACCACTGAATGGTTTGGTCCTAACTCCTCT
This sequence comes from Salvelinus alpinus, assembly GCF_045679555.1. Taxonomy (NCBI): domain Eukaryota; kingdom Metazoa; phylum Chordata; class Actinopteri; order Salmoniformes; family Salmonidae; genus Salvelinus; species Salvelinus alpinus. The sequence goes on along the minus strand of NC_092096.1, from coordinate 35,763,187 downwards.
CCAACCCCATATGGTGAACGAAACCCATAACTATAATAGCTACAGTAGGATTCCTTTCACGGTGCTAGATTAGTACTGTCATATCAGTCATTCATTCAGACACAATGAACCCTACACCTGCTAGAGACTTGACTACTAGAGTTATAGCTCCCATGAGCCCTATTCAGCTTTTACATACTTCCCAGAGTACCCTGAACAACTGTGTCCACTATAAAAGACTCTCTCTCTAGCTAGGTTGTGGATGTGTGTGTTTTGTTCTGTGGTGTATTGTGTCTAATCTAACATCGGACTTCAACGTTGTGCTGTTTTGGTTCTGTACACTGTGTGTGTGTTGTACATGCTCTGTGAGTGTTCTTCGCCCTCAATGAGTGCGTGTGTGTGTGTGTGTGTGTGTGTGTGTGTGTGTGTGTGTGTGTGTGTGTGTGTGTGTGTGTGTGTGTGTGTGTGTGTGTGTGTGTGTGTGTGTGTGTGTGTGTGTGTGTGTGTGTGTGTGTGTGTGTGTGTGTGTCGGGTCTGTGTGTGTTGCGTCTCACCTGTCTCCCGGCTTCACTGTTGTGCTCGTTCATGGTGAGCAGTGCATCCCCTCCCCTGGCTGAGGACATATTCTTCACTGCATTATCTATGAACTTCCTGCTGAACCATGTACCGTACTGGATATGGTCTGAGCAGCCGCCCCAGTGCCACCCTTCGCTGGGCGAGCCTGTGCCCTGCAGGCTGGTGTCACAGCCGCACTCCGTCATGTTGCCCGCACTGCAGGAGCGAGTCACTGCCTGGACCAGCCCCGCCGCCATCACCGCGTGGATAAACGCCGTCTCCTTGGTCCCTGTCAGAGTCAATGGGAAGAGGTTATCGGAAGGGCAAAGGTACGCATGGATTATTGCGTAACAGTGGCTGTGGACCTCTAAAGCATGCAATGGGTGGATTCTGAAAAGATTCCACTCTCACACCTTCCAGCCAATAACACTTCAGACGGAGGAAAATGGCACAATTCTAGTATTACAACTTCCGTGTATCTCAGTAGCACAGGCCTAGATATCCATATAACTTCCATCCATTGTAGTCGTATAATACATCTTAGCTCTGGAGGGATACATGTGAGATGCGAGTAGAGCAGACACATAGCCCCATGGGAACTGTCCTGTCCTGTGTGCGGGGGCGTTGGGTTACACTTCACAGGTTAGGGGCCACAGTAGGCCCTGAGTGAGGACAGACAGCACTGGCTCAGAGAGAGACTTAAAACACATTGGTATGATGATAACAGTGTAGCATGGATCAATCTGGTATCACAGTTACTTGTACGACCAACTGGAACGCTGACCACCGGACAGAAACATTAGATTATGTCCTGTAATGAACGAAGGCTGAAAAAAATGTAAACCCAAGTGTGAAAGGGGGTAGCCTACTAATGTTTATAGCTTATGGCATAGGCTTGTTAGACAAAACTCTAAAATATGCAGAATCTTATGGATAGAACAGAAGCATAATGGCACCTGACGACATCAAGTGTAACTATTCAGAGAGTGCAGGTTCTAAGAATGACCTAGAACTATGTATGAACTTTAAACACCATCTAGGATAAAACGTAAATCAGAGGTCCAAGCCACAAGTTGATTCGAAACGTTTGTGCAATCATTTACGTGTGGATAAATGTAGAAAGAAAAGACTTACCTCCATGGAACAACAAGAAATCACCACTTCAAATTTAAGTTTGGCACTATGAAGGTTGGATCATTAAAACAAATGACAATTGCGGTTATTTAGGTTATATGCGTTGCATTCTATTATCCCCCCAAAAATTGCTGCGCCCTAACCCAATAAGAACATTGTCTCCGGGTCCGATTAGATCAAGTTCGCACTTTTAGAACACGAAGACAAGACGTCTGTGATCAAACAGCAGAGCATACGTTTTTACAGTTGATTGTACGAGTCGGGACATGGGATGGAAATGCGTAGATTTAGCCTATTGAATTATGCATAGGCCTAAATCAACATAAACTATATGTTCATTTTTTTCCTCCGATTTTTTTCGTCTGGGTTGAGTGAAGAAAGTTGATAGATGGCATGTGACCGGGTGCAACAAGGATAGAGAGGGATTTGGAAGAATGAGTTTAGTGTGAAAATAAAATGTTGATAGCTAAACCATGCGCTGACTCTTAACCATCTTGGAAAGCTGCATGGAAACAGATTTCTGGAACGATATCTCTAAAAACAAAGAAACTGTGTTCTTAAATTACATGTCGACCATGAATCTCCTAATTAGGATAATCCCGACTGGTTAAGGACCAGAGGTGAGCAGGAGTTTTCTGTTCAAAGACAACACTTGACCGTGGATAAGTGGTGTGTTGGGACGGTTAAACCGAAACAGATGTGCGCAGACGTTCTCTCTCTCTCACCGCATAGGGGATACAGCTGCTCGAGTCGGCAAATCAAATCACCTTCCCTCCCTGGACAACATTAAACATGTTCATGACTCAAACCAAACCGATCACGAGTAAAGAGTTATGGAAAATGGAAGACGTGCCTCTTTTTGACAATTGAGGGACTGTTTTTATGCAGCAATTGCCTAAAACGGTCAAATACCAAATGATGTGGGCACACATTAAATATCAGATTATGGAATACAACCACTATAATATAATGCACCCAAAATATAGTCTCGTTTTCCAAATTAAACCCAATCAAAAAGAACATTATCAATAGGCCAGAAAAGTGCAGACGAATTTATGCAAACGAGAACAAAGCACCCTATTGTTTCATGTCTATTAAAACGAGTATTTAAACCGCCTGTCCTTACCACTGGTTAGCTCGTAGCCGAACACAGAGAGCTCTTTGGTGATAGAACAGTTCCACCGCTCGTGCTCGAACTGCGTCTGGCACTCCGCGATGCCGATGCGCGCGCCGTCCTTGATGCTTGGAAGGAGATGGGGCTTTCTCTTGCACAGGTCCTTCTGCTTGTGCGTCAGCGGGAGATTGGCGCAGCCCAGCTTCTCCGGTACTCCCACGGAGGTTATTCCCAACCACCTGAGACACAAAGCAAGCAGCGGAGACAATAAGTTACTTTCGAAACCACTTTCAGCCCCAAACGGAATCGCATTCTATGCGTAAAGAAAATGGTGCAATTGGACAAAAAGCCAAGCTTAATCACAAGCAATGAAATATACTTACATCCAACTGGCTCGACAGCAGACAGGATACAGTGAAAAGAGTAAGAGAAACAGAAAGCAGATCTGATGTACTCCACAGCCGCTTCTTCTGTCCATGGCCACCTCATTTACAGAAGCCGACTTGCCTCCCGGGCACTGGGGAAGGGTATGTCCATGGAGCGCTGGATCGGTGCTGGGCTCTGTCTCATGCTAGCCCCACAGCATAGGACCCTAATAGAACTAATCCTCAATCCGTGATTATCTCGAGCAATTCAGTAAAAAAAACATCCGCGGGGAGGGAGAGAGGACGCGGGCAGAATGGTGATTCCAATCACGTGTCTCGGCGGCCAGTAGTAGCCTACAGTTGGATGGATGATAAATTCCCGACGGTGTTCCCCAAAACGCAGACAAACAGTTTTATCCTTGCCTGGGAGAACCCACACAGAGTCTCTCAGCGGCGCGCTCCTAGGCTCGGATTGGCGCACCCGTGGATTCATATTAAGCAGACGCGCATGTCCTACGAGATAATTGGACGGACGCGAAAAGAAAAAACCTAATCATGTCAGGCGAGAATAATGATAATTTCCCCCCGGAAAACGACCTTGAGTAATTTGAATGCATAACATATTTATAATAGGCCTACAATAGATTATCTCATACACAATTATTTGTGATAAACAAGGCCTGGTTATGAATTTTGAATTGAATACAAATGTAATTCCAACTAATCCTTGTGACAACCATATTTATATATTTTATCTATAATCATATTTAATGATTTCATATGCAATGGTTTCCAATTTTAAGATTCATATCAATCTACAGTTAGAGAAAATGTCCTCATGATTTCAACACATCGAAATCATCCTCTGAGTCAACATTTTTTCCCGGTGCTCGTGAATTGCGTAATATTCGTTAGGTTTAGAAGATTTGGAATCTCATTTTGCCATTGAAATGTATAGCTTAAATGAACAAAGGATTGATTCAAATGCAACGACAATAACCACATTCCCCATTGTGTAACCAATTATGTTTGAGCAAATATGTTCAATCACTATTGAATTGTTAGCCTTTTCCTGAATAATAAACATCATATGTACAGTCAGAGAGCAATTTCGACGAGACAATTTAATGACATTTTTAAAAGGGTTGACTGACCACCTTTCTGTTGAGTATATTGGACTGGGTTATAGGGCGGTATGGGGCAGACGAGGTGAGGTCTACTCAGCCCCCAGAAATGTCACAACCCCCCCCCCCCCCCCCAAGCCTTTCAAATTCCCCGACTAAAACAGTGCAGAGTGAAAGGTCTGCTTGAAATTTGACATCAGAGGTCGGAACCGCAGTGCAGGGCAGAGTCTACCATTCCTCCTTGGCGCGACAACAACCCAGGCGGCAGGCCCACCGTCTTCAGGGCTGGTACATGTGCCCGAAAGGCTAGCCTTTGTCTATAACCTTTTACATTAACCTTCCTTTCGATCGAGACTGTTGCGTCTACCTTACTCTATTCCCTCGCCCACTCAATGCTGTTATTTAGCCACATGTCGCACAAGACCATTCCATTTGACCATTCAACACTTTACGCACGCACTTGACTTTGTATGCGTTCCCTTTATTTGATCTACACACTGTAAAACCAACGTTTTTAACAAATATGGAAATATTTTCCATATATCGTTACATGTATTACATTTCATTGCGGTCATATAACCGTGTTAATAACGTTTTTTAGATAGGCCTAGGCTACATCATTTGAACACACCATTTTCAGTGTAAATATGCCTAAATAAAATGGACTGATAACTTTCTGGAATAAGGCTCTATCATGTCGTTGACCTCAAACACGATTTAGGCCTGCATTTAAATCTACATTAGTTTTACTTCTCGATCGTGTTGCTCGATCTCTGCCCAGATCACACGGTGGGTAGGGTGATTGGATGCGTCGGATTAGCGGGACATGACTGCAAAGAGGAGTCAGACAGGGCACATTACGCGCAAGACGGAGTTAAACCACATTACACCGACAACCATTTTATTATAGCACAGTTGTAGCCTAATTGAACATTTGTCTCCCCAATTATGTCCTTCTGAACGAGGTGACGCATGTATAGGCCTATGCGGGACAAGAAATTATGAAACTCTGGTCTTGGTGGCACGAAGGAAATTACAAAACGAAGAAGGAAAACAAGAGCGCGCCTCTGCCCATCTTCCTCAGAGCATCACACGGCTTCATACCTCTGCATGGTTGAATTGGGATGATGACTGTAAAAGGATTTGTCTAATACTGTGCGCAAACAGCATGTACAGGCTTATCCTCACGTTGTGCACAACTTAAAGAGGAAATATGCGATGCCAACATCCTAATTGTTTACAAGCTAGGGCTTTGTGGAACTTTTAAAATACAGTTTCATGCTTTCAGAACATAGTTTCTGGACACAAAGTTAAGTTAAGAAAATATATATTTTAATGTGAGAGTATTGTATCGGAATAACTCTTATATGTACCATCTGGAAACACAACGCTGAAGTTAGTGCCATTTGAAGATACATGTTCTTTAATAATAATAAATTAATAGTGTTGATAATATTTAGCATGAAGAAAATATGTCTTTCTGTTTTGTTTTCCTTCAAAATCACTGAATCAAATGATTAGGTTTGCTATCAATGTTCCATGGGACCACTAAACAGAGCTAAGCAGGTAGTCTCCACTCCTGTGTGTGTGCATGTGTTTGTGGCTATCTGTTACAATTACCTTCATCTTCACCAGCTCAGTTCCCTCCATACAAATGATCAGAGGACAGATCAGACAATATGTATAAATACATAGCATACATTACACTAGTCCTTCATTAGCATGTCAACAATATGCTGCATGTAAACCATTATACACTGATTATCAACATTATAGGCACGAATAAACAGATGTAGAAAAACCATGTAGAAATATAAGAAAATCATAACATAAGACATTCGCTTGAAGAATAGCTCAGCTTTCGTCACATCTTTGGCATAGAATAGAATACGCTGTGGTGTCCACAGGACACGCGGATGGATGAGGTACTGTATATGAGGAGGAACAGCTGGATATCCAAAAGTCCCTCCGATGGCGAGAGATAGGCTTTCCTGATGCACAAAGGCACACATCAAAAGTGGTTCTCGAACCTCTCCTCGGGGACCTCCAGACGTTTCACAATGTTGTTGTAGCCCCGAACTAGCTCACCTGATTAGTTGACAAGTTGAATCTGAATCAGGTGTGCTAGCTCTGGAATACATCAAACACATGGGATTGCCGGGGGTACACGAGGAGGGGATTGAGAACCAATGCTGTAAAACATTTCAACAACATTTCCACAACTATAAAACTATACAATTGTAAGGGTTTGTGCTGGAGCGTTGAGGAAGCATTGTCGGTTGGTGGGAGAGCAAGGCTTACATGTGGGATGTACACACGACACACTCCTTCAACAGTCACTCTCGCTCTCCTCTTTATTCTTTCTCCAGCTGCTTCCCTCGTCTTTTGGCAGTAGGCGAGCGATCCTCCTCTTCGACCATCTGGAAACCTCTACCTAGCAGAGGTAGCGGTCACATGACAGGGGGCCCAGTGTGTGGGCCAATCAGAGGAGGTCTGTGTGACAGACAGTGGTGATGTCTGTCACACGGCTGACCAGTCAGGACTCTCCTGTTACTCCAGCACTTCCTGGACGGAATGACCTCTCATTGTTTTAGAGAGATGCTTGTATGGACACACACACACACACACACACACACACACACACACACACACACACACACACACACACACACACACACACACACACACACACACACACACACACACACACACGCACACGCACACGCACACACACACACACACAGAGACACACACATGCACGTTAGTAAGCAAGGACACAAGTACACACACACACAGACACACTCACACACAGTCAGTGGTGGTGAGGGGTGGGTCTAGTTTCCCGTGTCTCTCACACACAGTCTGCTCAGCAGGATCTGCGAGTACACCTGGTTCACCGCTCCTCTCACATGATAGGTGGAGGAGTTAGACCCCGCCCACTGGTCCTGGTGCTGCAGGGTGGGCTGATCACTGAACCCGGTTCCAGTTCCACTGGTTCTGGTTCCAGGTTCCTCGCCGTGTCGAAGGAGCTTCATCTTCCTGTGTAGCGGAGCCTTGGAGAACGACAGCTTTTCAACCTTCAAGGAACACAGCGAGGAGAACCACGTCAACACCTCACCTCTAACACAACATCTACCTACTGACATTACACGGTAACAAGGTAACTAGACCATGGCCAGAGCTTGTACTACCGGAGGCTAGCTAACGTTGCCTGGGGTGTCACGGAACAGAACAGAGCGCAAACCCATCGTCACAGTCTGGGGTTCCTTTAATATAAACCACACTGGAACAATCCAAGCCTGACCTAAATCCTGAGATGACAGAAACCCTGTCCATCCCCTCAGGGGCTTGGGTTCGACATAACTACACTCATGGATGCCATACACCTTCTGGCTTCCTTATGGAAAACCCTGTTGTCACTTAAGACCCATACGAACTGGGAGGGGAGGGGCGGGGGTACAGAGGGGGGCACATGCCCTCGTATATATGACCGAAACCACTTCACAAGCGCCCTGGGGCCCAGCTGCTACCAACGTGGAGCTTTACTGCCCAATAAAACCCGGCCTAACGGCTAATTACTGATTAACCGATCCATGGGACAATTTTATAGCTGAATTAAAACAAGTGACTGTTCTTTATACAGGGAGCTGGAGAGGGGGCAGAAGGGGATTGTGTGTGTGTGTGTGTCTGTGTATGTGTGGTACAGCAGGATTTCCTTCTAGAAAGCTCCCTGACATGGAGGGGGATTGTTAAATCAAGAGGGCATAAGAACCGATTTCCTCTGGGCCCAGAAAATGGCAGTTCGGTATTTGGTTCTACCGTAGGGTTAAAGCCCAGGATTATTTAAGCCCAAAGATTCCCTCCTGGTAAATCGGCGTGGGCGCGAACAGTAATAGCAAGTATCCATAATAAAGTTATTTCAGAAATTACAGTCGGAGAGGGAGTCCATGGGGAAAGAACTTGCTGTGGATCTAGCTGTGCTCCCTGGTCACTGAGGTTTAGACAAACCATTAGTTATAATTGGTATCAATTACTGTATCCAGAGAGAGACATGCGATACCTGTGTTAAAGTGTTGGTAACATTGTGCTGTGATTTGAATAACTGACTAGGACGTAACCAAATGCTGAGAATGAATATAAACTACGATAAACAAAATGAACATGCTGAATTTCAATAAGGGTGGGGCAAGAACTTGGGGTACTGTCGTTTTTTTTTAGACGAGGGTGAAGGCGGGTTGAGAGGGGTTACCTCATGAAAATGGCAGGCGCACCGTCCCTGCAGGAACTCTTTGTAGCGGCCCATGGTGACACTGAATGTGTCTATGACCTCATACCCATAGTGCTTTGCGGCGGTGACGATGTTGCTGTTCTCTCTGTACAGCTCCTGTACTCCTCTCTGGGCAAGTTAAAGTAAGACAACAAAGAAGTAATCGCTACTCAACACAAGGAAAAACTATCTTAAAACATTCACATTGGGAGCCGTACCTTAGCCATAACATTTTTGTACAGTTCTCGGAGGCCCCTATTGCAACACGCCTGAAGTATAACTGACCTTTGAATTGAATTAGTTGTATTACTGTTGAACAGGTGCCCATTGCTGATGTTGGACCAGTCAGCATGTTGGAAGCCATGGACTATTAGCCAATAATGTTTTAGATAAATACACATGGCACGGGCAAAGGGCTATCCACCAGGTAACTAAGCACTGCCTTTTAAAAACTTTAACAGATACGCAGTAATGTGAACAGCGTGGAAAAATAATTAAGGGTGAAGAGAGAAGCTGAGGGGGAAAGAGAGAGAGTGAGAGAGTGATAGAGAGAGAGAGAGAGGAAGAACGAGAGAGAGAGAGAGTGACAGAGAGATAGAGAGAGAGAGAGGAAGAACGAGAGAGAGAGAGAGAGAGAGACTGTGACAGAGAGACAGAGAACCAGAGCAGTCAAACAGAGAAAAGAGTTGAGGAGGAGACACCAAGAGTGAAACTGAACGCACACAAACAGGAGGATGGACCTACCAGTGAGAGAGAGCGGATGCCGTCCACAGGGAGATGGAAGCCCATGCCCAGAGACTTCACCACCACCATGATATCCTGTAGCCCTTCCCTGGAGGAGAGAAATGGGTAATGAGGTCTATTCTTGGCCAGTGAATAGATTTAATTAAGCAGTTGCTAATTCCTGAACGGTCAGGAAGGGCGTTTGCCACAGAGTGTATGCATCAGTGGGTTTACCTCTCCAGCACTTCTCTCATGATCCTTAGGTGGTTGGTGTTGAGCCACTGGACACCTCCTGCCACCAGCACAGACTGACGGGAGTTCTCCAGGGGTCGCGACCTTCAGAGGGGATCAAATGTCAAAAAGACATCAGCTCAGCAGTAGGACTATGTCTATTGAACAGGCATAGGCACACATGCTGACAACGCGCTACTGCTTTCTCACACACACACACACACACACACACACACACACACACACACACACACACACACACACACACACACACACACACACACACACACACACACACACACACACACACACACACACACACACACACACACACACACACACACACACACACACACACACCACCTGCTGCTGCTCAGCATATCCTTCAGTAGCCACATCCAAAGCAGAGTGCGGTCCCAGAGAGAGAGTCGTGGTTGGGAGACCTGCTGTGTTAAATTACACTGTGACACGACTCCTAACACATGACTCTTAAACGCAGCCCCCGGCCCTTTGATCACAGCAACTGATTAAGGCTACCTCTCCATATGGGCTTCGAGTGTCTATGGGAGCTAAGAGCCAAAATGGCTTCTACATACATATGGTTTCTTGATGCCAATCTAACAGCTGATGAGTAGACTGCAGTGATAACAGGACATACTGTAGTGCAGCAGGGGTGCTAACGCCCACTCTCACCCATCCACCCACCCAGACTCCCCCTCTCCTTCACCTCAGTATGAGCTGCTCCAGGGCCCTCTGGAAGGTGGGTCTGTGGCTCTGCTCCAGCCAGAACTGGGGGTAGTAGGAGTAGGAGACGTGTGTGTGCCCCTGATTGACGTTGCGATAGACCAGGCTGTCGTGGGCCTTGCCCCAGTCCTCCAAACTAGAGTTGACCCGCTCCATCAGGAAGTACATCATCCCCCGATTAGTGGAGTCACCTATGAACATTACCTGAGTGGCAAGGATAATGGTTTTGACTTGACAGGATCAAGAACACCTGGGTTCTATTCAATAGGGCACACCGTAGAAAAACGTACCTAAGTGTTTTGGAGCAGAAAACGAAAATGAACATTTCTTATGGGACAAGTTCATTTAGTCCCTCCCTGTTTCAGCCCATTTCTTTGGTTTGCTGCCTAATGAATCTGGCCCAGTTTTCATTGAATTTGCACTTCAAAATGATTTCACTGTAGTTGACTGGCATGTACTTAAATATATAACTGCTGACCTTTATGGCTGACTGCAGCAGTGCCAAAATGTGAACACATGAAAGTCAAATCCCACTGGGCACACACTCGTTGAATCAACGCCGTCCCACGTCATTTCAATGAAATTACGTTCAACCAAAGTGGAAGAGACGTTGAATTGACGTCTGTGCCCAGTGGGATGCTTCTATTACGTCCAATCCACGTAACACAATATGACATATCAAAAGTGATATGACAGTGTCCAAGTCAGTTTCCAGCTAAGCCAATCAGAGTGTGTGAAAGAGCTTTTTCAAACACAGAACAGAGACAAAACAGATGGACTGTAGTTTAGGCGGCAAACATCTCATCTTTGTGAAAAGCTTCTGATTGTCCAACTCTGTTGATGAGAAAAAGGGGAAGGCCAGAGAAACATAACAAACACGACATCTAGAGCAAACTGACGTAACTCATAACTCATGCATCAAATCACTATTGATACTGATCCATATTAAAGTCTCCTGTCAGAAACAGTCAAGAGTTGAAACGTGAAAACCCAAAGGGGTAGGGTGTGTGAGGACAGGAAGTTGAGAGGCTTTATTAAAATGAGCTGCAATGTGAGCTAAATTGGCTAAAGCCCCACACTGACCTCCGACCTGGAAGTAACTGGCAACTCTTTCACAAACCACTATCCACATTCACCAGAGACAGCTTTCATTAAACCACTATCCACATTCCCTAGAGAGATTTGACTAAGCCTATAGAAAGCCCTAGGACTGTAATACCTACTATGGCTCTAAGGCAGTGGTATTCAAAGCCGGGGTCGCAAACTGCAGTGGGGTCGCCAAAATGTTTTTTTTTTATAGGAACAATAATTAAGAGTACAGATTGTTGTATGGGGCAATACACAAACATTTTTGAGAATGCTAATTTGAAAGATGCAATTTTATTGAGTAAATGTATTTATTGGTTTCTTTTCATTTTGATTAAATATGAAAATGCAATGAATCAAAGGTTATTTTGTTGATGTAAAAATCTAAATTGACCAATTTTAAGGTTGTGTCATTAGATTTGGGGTGGGAGTGCAATAAATTATTGGGGGAAAAATGGGGTCCCCAGAAATTCTGCCAGACAAAATGGGGTCCCCAGAAATTCTGGCAGACAAAATGGGGCTCCCAGAAATTCTGGCAGACAAAATGGGGTCCACGCTATTTAAAAAATATATAACACTTCTCTAAGGTATATACCTATTATGCCTTATATATTTCCTGGGTTGGTTTAACGGCTTTACGTCCCTGAGGGGGACGTACTGTGACACCAGTGCAGCAAACTACATGCCCTCCCATTAGCATTACTGGAGGATTTGAAGTAAAGGCTAAGACTTTAGTTCATACAGTATACTGCTTCTGTCCCTCCACCACTCATTCTGTCCTCAGCTCTGCCAACCCCTGCTGGGTTTACAGACCTATTCATACAGCGTCATATAAACCCCACTCCCTCACCTCAGAGGCATCATACCATAGCCTACCTCATCTACCCTCACCACCTGGCTTCAATGAGAGGGAGAGAGTGAGAGAGAAAAAGAAAAACAGAGATGTTTGAGGGATGGCTTAGCCCTCAAAATAACTCACAAGGGAAATGTGCTAGACACTGCCTTGTCTTGTTATCCTTACATGATCATCTCTGGTCCATCTTTAGACCAGATGCATGCTGGTTAGCGTAGTCTTAACACACATATCTGTCCACACCTTTCTCACACTCAGTGCTGACCAAGCACACTCTAAAGAGCCTGACCAGTACACCTGGCTTCCATATCATTCCGTTATCCCCTGTGCAGTATCTCTCACACACATAGACATAGTGCGTGTGTGTGCACGTGCGCAAGTTTTATGCATGTGGAAAATATTAGCACTCTCACTGAATCTGTCGGCGCTGCTGTCTGTCTGGATACATGTGTCGTCTTTGATGACTCAACTGGAGGGCCTTGTTAGCGCCTAGTTAGCACCCAGTTAGCGCCCGCTGCTAACCTGCCCCAACTACCTCCCGCTTTTGGGGAACAAGCTCATTTCTAATCTGTACTGTTAGTAGATTGTGGGACAGTAACCTGAGAAGAGAGCTAGCTAGGAACATGAGAGCAGTGCCTGAACTCAGGTCATGGACTATGGACATACACTGCTTGTCGAACATCTCATTCCAAAATCATGGGCATTAATATGGAGTTGGTTCCCCCTTTGCTGCTATAACAGCCTCTTCTGAGAAGGCTTTCCACTAGATGTTGGAACATTGCTGCGGGGACTTGCTTCCATTCAGGCACAAGAGCATTAGGGAGGTTGAGGAAAGATGTTGGGCGATTAGGCCTGGCTCGAAGTCGGCGTTCAAATTCATTCCAAAGGTTTTCGATGGGGTTGACGTCAGGGCTCTGTGCAGGCCAGTCAAGTTCTTTGACACTGATCTGGACAAACCATTATGTATGGACCTCGTTTTGTGCACGGGGGCATTGTCATGCTGAAACAGGAAAGGGCCTTCCCCAAACTGTTGCAACAAAGTTGGAATCACAGAATCGTCTAGAATGTCATTGTATGCTGTAGCGAGAACAGAGAACAAGTTTCCACTGCTCCAGAGTCGAATGGCGGCGAGCTTCGCACCACTCCAGCCAACGCTTGGTACTGTGCATGGTGATCTTAGACTTGTGTGCGGCTACTCGGCCATGGAGTGGTGTACTTTTGGCCATGTAGTGTATGTGATTGTGTCTCAGTGTAAACAAGGTATGACGTGATTGTTATTTTCTCATAAAATCTATTTTTGAGCTTAGTTGTGGTCAATTTGCAGTTAAAAAATTATTATAATTATGTTCTGGCCCCACGACCATCCACTTCGACAAAAATCGCCCCCACTGATGAATTTATTTGCCTAACCCTGCCTTAGGGCTTACCTTCCTGTACATCATGCAGTCCTGCAGCTGGGGGAGGTCCAGCAAGGGGTGGTAACAGCCCTCGGGTTGCCAGGCAACCTCTCTCCAGTCACAGGTCCGGTTGTCGGCACAGCTGAGGCAAGGAACCACCCAACGACCTGGGGAGAGAAGAAGAGAGGGAGGGTAAGAAATGGAGAGAGAAGAAGAGGGAGGGAAAGAAATGGAGAGAGAAGAAGGACAGGCAATCAGAAGTGGATGAAGTGGTTAATTGTTCCTGCTCCAAAAAACATATCTATATTCATTAATAAACTATTTCCATGAACAAAACCTAGACAGACTTTTCACCAGCAAAGCTTCACAGTGTGAGAGTTATAATTCTACACACACACATCACATTGCTCTCCCTGCTGACATTTATTCTCTGCCCTGCAGGGTAGGATATTGGCTGAGTTTAACCTCTGACCTTTTGCACTTCAAATCAAAGGGCAGAGTGTGTTGGCCGCTTAAATCAGCCTTGTACAGATACACACACAGCAAGGTTTCATATGGACATCTGGGCACGTATGCATAACATTTCAGAGCGATGAGAATTATTTCTAAGTAGAACATTTCTGAGGATCCTGTAGTGAAATTATTTTTCTGACAGTAATTCATAAAGCCTTTCAGCTATTTATGGAACGTAATCTATAAAAACAATGTGAAGTAATATCTTTGGGGGGGGGAAAGAGACCTGGTACATCCCCAGAGGTGCAGGGCCGAGTTGGGGCCTGGGGCTCGCCTGGAGAGAGTGGCCCAGGGAGTGGCTCCAAACCACAGGGCTGATCTGGTTGCACCACCAGGCCACAGTCCTGCGTAGACACAGGGAGAGAGAGATAGATGAGATTATGAGGAATGGTCCATTGTACTGGGAGGCTGAGGGAACTCCATCATGTTGAGTTGATGTTGTAATCTAGTATCCATTCAGTGCTATTGTTGTGGTTTCCATTCAGTGCTATTGTTCTAGGATCCATTCAGTGCTATTGTTCTAGTATCCATTCAGTGCTATTGTTCTAGTTTCCATTCAGTGCTATTGTTCTAGTATCCATTCAGTGCTATTGTTCTAGTATCCATTCAGTGCTATTGTTCTAGTATCCAGTCAGTGCTATTGTTGTAGTATCCATTCAGTGCTATTGTTATAGTTTCCATTCAGTGCTATTGTTCTAGTATCCATTCAGTGCTATTGTTCTAGTATCCATTCAGTGCTATTGTTCTAGTATCCATTCAGTGCTATTGTTCTAGTATCCATTCAGTGCCATTGTTCTAGTATCCATTCAGTGCTATTGTTCTAGTATCCATTCAGTGCTATTGTTCTAGTATCCATTCATTGCTATTGTTCTAGTATCCAGTCAGTGCTATTGTTGTAGTATCCATTCAGTGCTATTGTTCTAGTATCCATTCAGTGCTATTGTTCTAGTATCCATTCAGTGCTATTGTTCTAGTATCCATTCAGTGCCATTGTTCTAGTATCCATTCAGTGCTATTGTTCTAGTATCCATTCAGTGCTATTGTTCTAGTATCCATTCATTGCTATTGTTCTAGTATCCATTCAGTGCTATTGTTGTAGTATCCATTCATTGCTATTGTTGTAGTATCCAGTCAGTGCTATTGTTGTAGTATCCATTCATTGCTATTGTTCTAGTATCCAGTCAGTGCTATTGTTCTAGTATCCAGTCAGTGCTATTGTTCTAGTATCCATTCAGTGCTATTGTTCTAGTATCCAGTCAGTGCTATTGTTCTAGTATCCATTCAGTGCTATTGTTCTAGTATCCAGTCAGTGCTATTGTTGTAGTATCCATTCATTGCTATTGTTCTAGTATCCATTCAGTGCTATTGTTGTAGTATCCATTCATTGCCATTGTTCTAGTATCCAGTCAGTGCTATTGTTGTAGTATCCATTCATTGCTATTGTTCTAGTATCCAGTCAGTGCTATTGTTGTAGTATCCATTCATTGCTATTGTTCTAGTTTCCATTCAGTGCTATTGTTGTAGTATCCATTCATTGCTATTGTTCTAGTATCCAGTCAGTGCTATTGTTGTAGTATCCATTCATTGCTATTGTTCTAGTTTCCATTCAGTGCTATTGTTCTAGTATCCATTCAGTGCTATTGTTCTAGTATCCATTCAGTGATATTGTTCTAGTATCCATTCAGTGCTATTGTTCTAGTATCCATTCAGTGCTATTGTTCTAGTATCCATTCAGTGCTATTGTTCTAGTATCCATTCAGTGCTATTGTTCTAGTATCCATTCATTGCTATTGTTGTAGTTTCCATTCAGTGCTATTGTTCTAGTATCCATTCAGTGCTATTGTTCTAGTATCCATTCAGTGCTATTGTTCTAGTATCCATTCAGTGCTATTGTTCTAGTATCCATTCAGTGCTATTGTTCTAGTATCCATTCAGTGCTATTGTTCTAGTATCCATTCATTGCTATTGTTGTAGTATCCATTCAGTGCTATTGTTCTAGTTTCCATTCAGTGCTATTGTTCTAGTATCCATTCAGTGCTATTGTTCTAGTATCCATTCAGTGCTATTGTTCTAGTTTCCATTCAGTGCTATTGTTCTAGTATCCATTCAGTGCTATTGTTCTAGTATCCATTCAGTGCTATTGTTCTAGTATCCATTCAGTGCTATTGTTCTAGTATCCATTCAGTGCTATTGTTCTAGTATCCATTCAGTGCTATTGTTCTAGTATCCATTCAGTGCTATTGTTCTAGTATCCATTCAGTGCTATTGTTCTAGTATCCATTCAGTGCTATTGTTCTAGTATCCATTCAGTGCCATTGTTCTAGTATCCATTCAGTGCTATTGTTCTAGTATCCATTCAGTGCTATTGTTCTAGGATCCATTCAGTGCTATTGTTCTTGTATCCATTCAGTGGTATTGTCCTAGTATCCATTCAGTGCTATTGTTCTAGTATCCATTCAGTGCCATTGTTCTAGTATCCATTCAGTGCTATTGTTCTAGTATCCATTCAGTGCTATTGTTCTAGGATCCATTCAGTGCTATTGTTCTAGTATCCATGTTGTCACGATGAAACACAGTAATGCAAATGTCAGGTTGGGGTAGATTTATGACCATATGAATTCAACAATTCAACTCATCTGACCATTCATACAACCATATAGACGATGGAAATCTCCTTTGTCAAAGGCTTTCATAGCTGTAGTTGTGTACTGATAGGAATGGTAATGTTTTCCCCTCTCTGTTTGAGTTATGGGAGGCAGTTACTGTAAAACAAGTCTCCGACCACTGAGTCATCCCTGTCTCAATCTTTATTTTATTTAACCCTTAATTTACCAGGTAATGGTAATGACCTTTCTGCCATTAACTCACACTGTGTAGGGTGCCGTCTTTCGGATGGGACGTTAAACGGGTGTCCTGACTCTCTGAGGTCATTAAAGATCCCATGGCACTTATCGTAAGAGTAGGGGTGTTAACCCCGGTGTCCTGGCTAAATTCCCAATCTGGCCCTCAACCATCACGGTCACCTAATAATCCCCAGTTTACAATTGGCTCATTCATCCCCCTCCTCTCCCCTGTAACTATTCCCCAGGTCGTTGCTGCAAATGAGAACGTGTTCTCAGTCAACTTACCTGGTAAAATAACGGTAAAATTAAAAAATTAAAAAAATGTGTTTCCATCTCTCTTTTGGGCCCTCTCTTTTCTCACTTCTCTCTTTTCTCACAATCTTTCACTTCTTTACTCATTTCTCGCCATCACTCCCTTCTTTCTCTCTTCCCTTCGGTATTAGAGAGCTTGGCGGTGGGCGCTGTCCCTCTCCTTGAGGTTGGTGGTGGTGGGGGGTCAAATGGTTGGAGGTGAGGGGTCAGAGGTCAAACAAACCTAACCAGATGAATGACAGCGGCCGGGAAGCTACGTATCGCAGGGGCCCCGTGGGAGCCGCCCGACCGTCTGGCCCTGAGTACAGAGACACCGCCAGGCACCTCCTCTTATATCGGGCTTGCGGCGCGACTGAACCTCACACACACAAACATAGATGCCCCCCACACACACACTTACACACATACACTTTCCCTTTCAAAAGGGCCATGAAGAAACTGAACCTCACACACACACCCACCCAACCTCCCTCCCTCCCTCTGAGGGTCTTCAGTTCACACGTCCACACCACATTCCCCACGGCTCCGGCGCAGCTCTCAACAAAGTGCCACAAGACAACTTAACAGGGATTTTCTTGTTCGTACCTGTGCACAGTGTACACGCCACAAACACAGAGGCCCCGGGGTCTGAGGGAGCCGCCTGGGGCCACGGCCCGACCGCCGTTATGGAGGAAACGCACCGCGGCCACCTTTCATCCTTCCCTCCATCCCTCTTCTTAAAACGGACCGGAGAGTCTTGCTGCCACGTAAAAAAGATCTGTATCTTTTTTTGTATCGGTCATCTCTTTATTTCTCTCTGCCCTTTCTCCATCTTTTCCCTCTCTTTCTCTCAACCTCCCTCTTTCTTTTTCAGTGGCAGGTACGCATATAGACCAGCATTTTGTCTGATGTCAAGTTCTCTTTCCCCCTCCTTGAAATTAATTCTCCAACAGGGAGCTTTAATAGTATCCCCCAACACCAGCCCTCAGTGAAAACCCCTGATTCATGGACAATCAATTCTCAGCCAGGCTCCCCGATAGGACTCTCCTAACGTCACATTCAGTTAATAAAGTGCTGAAAACCAAGAGATGGTTGGTTGCCACCAAGGGATTAGAGAGCAGTACTTCAGAGGAGAATGTAGTGTGTGTGTGTGTGTGTGTGTGTTGACTTGGTTATAAGGTTCTGAGTTCAACACTACAGTAATCTGCATTGATCAAAGAGCTATGCTAACCAACCTCGATACAAGGGAGTGCTAATCCCTGACACACACACACACACACACACACACACACACACACACACACACACACACACACACACACACACACAGCTAATCCGACCGTGCTCTCCATTAGATCATAGCTGCTTGTCTCTGTGCCAAGTGGCCTTGTTAAGACACCACTACCTGCCTTTGTTGGAGCAGACACAAAGGCTGGTCAATCTACCGACTCCAATCCTCCAGGACCAAAAGGACCCTACTCATTAGAGAAGCCAGCTTAGTAGGAAGACAAGTAGGGGTTGAGATCGGAACAAAAAGTTAATTGGGGGAAAAAGGAATAACACAAAATAATAAATATTTGGGGATATAATAAATATTTTGAGAATTCTGTCTCAGAAGGGTATCAAGCTTTTCCTGTCAATGCGTCAACAGTAGGGTGAGAATGCCAGCTGAATCTGGCAAGCAGAGAGGGAGCTTGGATAACGGAGCTCGGCTTGGGAAGTAGTAGCACAAGGTAAACACACCCAGGCATAGGAGTGTACAAACACACACTCCAAAAATCACTCCTCTGAAGATAGGTTCGGTCTAATCCTGAATAAAACAATACAACTGTATAAAACAATAAAGCTAGGGGAAACCTCAGTCTTCATGCCGGGTCTCCCAGTGGTTGTTGGCTGCTGTTGAGACGACAGGCAAATCCCTAGAAAGACTGCTGAAATACACTGAGTTCCTTCAGGGCAGTTATACTGTAAAGTACTGGATTCCTCTCCTCAGAGAGTCAATTTTATGGTTATAGGAGAGCCTCTGACTCCCAAAGAACACAGTGGAAATAAAATAACTGAACCAGTAAAAAGTGTTGTAAATATCATCGTCGAAATACAATAGAAATACCAGCCTTGAGCAAAATAACTCTTAGGTTTTACCGGTTTGATTGATCAGTAAAGATCTTCAGAGTAAATGCAATACAGTATATATAATAACGAGAGAGACATTCCGAGGTAACAATTTATAATCTGCAACGTTATTAAAGCCTCCTTTCATAATCCGTTTTTAGGTGGTTGACACAACCAGTTGTGACAGCTTGAACAGCCACCTTAAAAGCTGGAGTCCTTAATGGTGAACCTGCCACGTCCATTTGTGATACTACAACAACAAAAGTTACTGCAAACAACCACCACTGTTTTTCCCCCTCTGACGTCATCGCACACACGATAAAAGAGCACAATATGTACTGCCATTGTTTTGTACCATGCTGCGCGACGCTCCTCAGTACGTCAACAAAAACAGTGACAACGGGTGTGGGGCGGCCAGTGACCCTGTTTCCCCCTAATGGGTGGTGAGGCGGCCAGTGACCCTATTTCCCCCTAATGCAGATTCCATCTGAGGCCCTTTATACTCATACTCTTATACGGGTTGAAAATGGCAGATTCAGGCACTGATAAGCGGCTAAATTGGAACGCAGTGGCTGTACAGTAACATGCTATAAATGACTTCAGACCTCAGGCTCTGCGCTTCACAGCGCTGTGTGGGTTTTGACTGACAGGCGTTCTGAACTTGAGCACAGCGCGCGACAAGAAGTTGCCCCCATCCCTCCTGCTAATTGGGCAACTTTTGCCAACATGTTGTCGTCTGAGTGAGGGAAATGCTGTAAATGAAGAGGACTCATTGTATTTTGAAAGACGTTGAGGATTATAATAAATACAGATTTAATGTCATACAAGCAAGCCAAACACCTGTGAGTCCAAATGTCCACTTCACATTTCTATATCATAAAACTAGTGGTCATAAACATGTCAATGTTTATGACCACTACAAGATGACCTGACGTCATACCCTGGGTTGTTCCCGAACAGAATGCACGCATGACAAAATTACGATCTGTTTCTCTGAATTGCCCTGTGAAAGCCTCGTAATTTATAATTTAGCTAGTCATATTAGCAACAGAACACGCTTTCAAATGATGGCCACCTGACCCAATTTGAGATGAAAAATTGTCCGTTTTTAGATTGCGTAAACAACAACAGTAATTGTGTGATGGAGGGGATGCAGGGCAGTCTTCCAAACAAAACAACTACAAGTGTACTTGCTCTAGTTCCTCAAAGGCACGGCTAAGAGAGATCAAAAAAGCACCTTATAGTTGAAGACTCTTCTTTGAGATAAAAGTGTATTGAAATTACTCAGGAACTGTGCACACTTTGAAGAGGTGTGTGTCCACTTGGAGACACCAGTTAGTCCTCTCACTCAAACCCTTGTCATTGTTTGGTCTTATGATGCACCTACCCCACGTTACTGAATGTATCCAGAGTGCTTTCAGATTTCGTTAATCAACAAATGTGGCCAAAGTACAGTAAATGTAAAATGCACATAAAATCAACAGTGTAATGTTTGGATTCAGTCTTGGTGAACTGTTGTGTCCTCAATTTTGGTCTAATCATTTCCCCATAACCTCAAAACTGATCCCTTTCAATTGCTACCATGGTTATGCATATGCTTTTCATCATTCTCCTGTAAGAAACATTTACATGTAGCCATATCCATATAGGCCAATTCCCACGAGTGTAAAGGGTTAAAGAGCATTTCATATAATCTGTCATCAATAGGATTTGATCAGATGCTATTAGGTTGTAATCCTAATCTGTCACGCTTGGGGCTAAAACCCCAATTTTCCGTAGGTCTATCTGGGCTCCCCACCATATCCCAACAACAGAAGGAAAACACTAAACGGTCACGTACACTTAGACAAGTATTCTCTGGCAGACTAGTTGTTTTGCGCTAAAAACGGCACAACATCCATTTCTGTCAAATCGCGTGTATTGTATTGGCTTTTGTTATTCGTTTCTTGTGAGAGAGGGGAAAAGAACGAAAGGGTAGAGTATTTTCTGGCTAGAATACTGTTTTCACTTCTACCCTAGTTGAAGTATATACGCCATGTATTTCATAAATGTTGACATGTTAACAAGACTGCTGCCTGCCATCTGAGGAAATGTTATTTTAGTTCTTGTGGGAAAATGACATTTTACTCTCCGGTGTGGGAATGAATGGGAGGAGGGAGTTAGGGAGGACGAGTGAAAGAGTGGAATATTCAACACATTAGAGAATGACACACACACACACACACACACACACACACACACACACACACACACACACACACACACACACACACACACACACACACACACACACACACACACACACACACACACACACACACACACACACACACACACACACACACACACACACACACACACACACACACACACACACACACACATCCCTGTATTGCTTACTACTTCCCTAAGCATGCATCTGATCAAACCAGCCTCTCTGATGCACCGTAGCCCTCACAAACCATTGGCTGTCCAATCAAAATGAATCACAGGTCACTATGTATCTGTTGAACACGGACATGGTCTTGAAGACGTAAACAACCCTTGTTAGAGTGACGTTGATTAGACCATAGGGATAGACCATAAACCATGGAATGGGTTCCCCTTCAGTCATTACATCACCAAGTCATTATTGCAGACAGATAGTGACCAAGAACCACACCACAGAATGTGGGAGGATGCAGGTTCCACTAGGTTCCATCCAGGGCCCTGAGTGTTCACGTCTACCACCCTCTGAGCTTCCCAGATGTCTTCTGATCGCACTCCCAGTGGTCCAAGCGGAAGAGAGGAATCCTACCGCCAGTCACGCACGGAGGAGGACTATCAAAGAATTATGGGATGAATATAAACAAGTTTGTCATACCATGTGATTGTAATGACAGGGAAAATTGCTGTGGGACATGGTAGAGAAAAAGACGGACTTCTGAGAAGTTTGTTGTGTGTACACCAGTCTCCAGCCACTCTAAACATCAAAGTAGAGCTTATAAAATGTCTAGCACTATCCCAAAGGAGATACGGAATATTGCATGAATAGGGCTATAGGATTAGGAGATCATCGCACGCACCCACACACACACACACACACACGCACACGCACACGCACACGCACACACTCTGCAGTATAACAGTCTTTCAGAATGCTTATGGTCAGCCATCAGATAAGAGTTCCTTATTACACACAGAGGAAATGAGAAGAGTTCTGAACTGACAGCTCTAACGCTCAGACCTCTACCCCAGAACCACAGAGGAGCCGGCGCAACATGATACACACACACAAACACACATTTATTACCACACACACATCCTTATCAATCGGTGACCCTCTGACCCACATACACACACACACTTCTCCTGCTTTCCTCCTCTCATCAAGGGGCAGCGTGTGTGTGGTAACAAATGTGTGTGTGTGTGTATCATGTTGCGGTGGCTCCTCTGGGTCTCAATGGGCTTTTCCTGGTTAATTAAAGGTTCAATCAAAAATACAAGCGAGTAATACCTGTACAATGCGTCACACTGGAAGGTATGAACAAACGCATACAAAAAAAATCATGATAAAAGACATGAAGACCTTTTGGTAGGAAGTCCCATGATGGCACTATGAAGTACAGAGTGCCAAGTCAAAAGGGGAAAGAAACCCAGCCAGATCCCAGAGGAAACAACGGTCAGCCAATCTGGAATGTGTTTGCCACACAGCGATATCCACACTGCCAAATGTTCAATCACTTGCAGCTCACAAGGACTTTCCCAGCCTCTCAGCTCAGCCAGTGTAAGATATGTACGCAGATTCCTAGAAGTACAATCACAATTGCGCCAGAATGTTGCGGATTTTAATTCATGAAATTTCAAGGGGGATAAAAAAAACTGTTTCAATTCCATGCATTCTGTTTCTATGGGAAAACAATGACTTCCTCAACTAGGTTATTCATCTATATCCATTCCTAACTCTCAGCCTGAAAGCGCTCAGTTCATGGAGGAACGTTGAACCATCAGAGCCACCATATGGCCATTAGGAGACTTTACTACCAATCACATAAACTAACACATATAATGACTGTGTGGTCATTTAAAGTATGTTTTAACCATACAGTCCTTCCTCCACATCCACATCCACAACAACAACCATGATGTAACCTGGCAACAGAGTGACCACTGGAAACCGCAGGCTGAGATGACCAGTCCCTATGACCGTGTAAAGATCATCAGAGCATGAGTTGCTAAAGCTAACATGAGCGTTAGCCGCAAGCACTAGCCCCTACTAAGTGAAATGGAGCCATGCGAGCGCTATTGATCCACTGCAGTGAGGACCAGAACTGGAGAACCTGGGAAACCTATAACAAGAGTCCAGGCCAGGAATGAGTCATCCCAACCCAACTCCAGAGGTTCAACAAGGGTTTGTTTGTGCCAGGTATTAAACTTCATCTGGTATTGTACTGGTTTTCTGGGACTCAGATCTGGCCAATGGAAGGTTAGGCAGTCCAGTTCTTATGGGCAGTCCATTGCGAGCTTTGTTGTCGTTAGGAGCGCGCCGAGAAAGACACAGGGAGACAAAGACAGGAACAGAGAGACATAGAAATCGAGATGGAGAGACAGGAACAAAGACGGAGAGAAAGAGGACTAAAGTGATTGAGAAGTCTTGGTAAGCCCAGAGTCTTAGTGAGCCAGTCAGTCAGTAGTAGACAGCCCAAACTCAGAGAACGACGTCGTCATGGCAGGAGAGCCAAATGAACAGTGACTGGTGGAATATTCGGTGGATAATGGTACAGTTATTGCAACATGCACCCATTATTGGGCTGCCGCGACCACAAACGAGAGATGCAGGGGCAGGAGTCACTTAAATGGAACCCCTGATTGGGAGCGAGCGTAGAGCTGCATTTACTAGATCATACACCCCCTTTTCTCTTTAACAGAGCCCACTACTCATGCCAGAAGCCGGATAAAGTCCCAACCGCATCTGTAAAGGTTTAATAGCAGTAGGATTCTATGTTTTTACCGTTCCAAATCAATGTTTACAGATCTGCACTTAAAACTTCTTGTCAATAGGGGGGCGCTGTTTTCACTTTGGAAAAAATCGTGCCCAATTTAAACAGCCTCGTACTCTATTCTAGATCATACAATATGCATAGTATTATTACTATTGGATAGAAAACACTCTCAAGTTTCTAAAACTGTTTTAATTATATCTGTGAGTAAAACAGAACTCATTTGGCAGCAAACTTCCATACAGGAAGTGAAAAATCTGAAAACGAGGCTCTGTTTCAGGGCCTGCCTATTCAACTGGCTTTTATTTATCGATATACATGCACTTCATACGCCTTCCACTAGATGTCAACAGGCAGTGGAAGGTGGAATGGGGTGTCTAGCTTGATCTGAGGTCGAACAAGAGCTTTTGGAGTGACAGGTCTGCCATTTTGTCAGTTTTCCAAGGCGCGCGAAGGAGCTCCACATTGTCTTCTGAAAAGCGTTCGGTATACACGGCGAATATCTCCGGCTCTGATTTTATTTGATACATATTAGAAAAACATCATAAAGTAGTTTTTTTCAACCGAGTTTTATCAGTTTATTCAACGTTTATTGGGACTTTTGGAGTTTTCCGTTCTTTGCGCCAAGAGAGGATGGGAATGTTAGCAACCTTGGCTAGCATTGTGGCACGAATTCGACAGAAGAAATGGACATTCTAAAACCAAACAACGATTTATTCTGGACCAAGGACTCCTTGTACAACATTCTGATGGAAGCTCAGCAAAAGTAAGAAAACATTTATGATGTTATTTCGTATTTCTGTGGAATATGTAGAATCCAACAGGGCGGAGAATATGTGAGCGCTGTCTCACAATAATGTATTTTGTATGTTGTAGTTATTTTAAAAAATCTAACACAGCGGTTGCATTAAGAACCAGTGTATCTTTCATTTGCCATACAACAAGTATTTTTATGTAAAGTTTATGATGAGTTCTTTGGTCAGATTAGGTGAGTGTCCAAAATATCTCCGGACATTCTGGGAAAATGTTGCTACGTATTCACAATGTATAACCAGGATTTGCAGCTCTAAATATGCACATTTTCAAACAAAACATAAATGTATTGTATAACTTGATGTTATAAGACTGTCATCTGATGAAGTTGTCCAAAGGTTAGTGATTCATTTTATATTTATTGCTGGTTTTTGCGAAAGCTACCTTTGCGGTGAATAAATGCGGTTGTGTGTTTGGCTATTGTGGTAAGCTAATATAATTCTATATTGTGTTTTCGCTGTAAAACACTTAAAAAATCGGAAATATTGGCTGGATTCACAAGATGTTTATCTTTCATTTGCTGTACACCATGTATTTTTCATAAATGTTTTATGATGAGTATTTATGTATTTCACGTTGCTCTCTGTAATTATTCTGGCTGCTTTGATGCTATTTTTGATGGTGGCTGCAATGTAAAACTATGATTTATACCTCAAATATGCACATTTTTGAACAAAACATAAATGTATTGTATAACATGTTATAAGACTGTCATCTGATGAAGTTGTTTCTTGGTTAGTGACTAATTATATCTCTATTTTGTCGGTTTTGTGAAAGCTACCTATGCGGTGGAAACATGGTGGAAATATGCGGTTGTGTGTTTGGCTATTGTGGTTAGCTAATATAAATACATATTGTGTTTTCGCTGTAAAACATTAAAAAAATCGGAAATGATGGCTGGATTCACAAGATGTTTATCTTTCATCTGCTGTATTGGACTTGTGATTTCATGAAAATTATTTTATATGATATCCCTGTCCCGTTAGGCTAGGCTATGCTAGTCAGCTTTTTTGATGAGGAGGATCCCGGATCCGGGATGGGTATCACTGAAAGGTTTTAACAGAGTCGGGAGTGTATATGAGAAATATTTCCTATAAGGTGGAGTTACTACACTGATTGAGTGGTGATTAAAAGGTGGACACAGAGACTTGTGGAGAATTGGAGGGAATATGCAGCGCTGTTATTCATATTTGGGTGATCCTCGGTGTGATTGCCAGGGCTATGTCTGCTGCTGAACAGCATTCCACAGTCCACACCGCCACATTGGACATGCTTGGCATTACCATAGCAACGTGTAAAAGCAAAAGAGCAATGTTTACGCTTTGGTGACAGGGAGGCTTTTCTTGGCACAGGCGGGGCCTAAACATTCCACCACTGTCTAAGACCTCAGATATTCCATTATAAGCAAAAGTACTGAAATGTGTACTGTTATTTTTAGCGATTTAAATAGTATTTAATTTATTTTTTTTACTTGTGTACATGCTAGATATTGGAGCTTGTGTATGTTCATAGTAACGAGAGCTACAGGTTTTGGCTAAGTGAGATAATTCATACGTAAGTTGTTGACTGGTTAAATTAGGTTGCCGTGGGCTCCATTTACATTGGGATAGAACACACACAGAGACAAATGCATACATTTCCTATAACCGATTTATAACATGGTTTATCGGGCCTTTGGAGGAACTGCAGAACCCCGCTGGACTCGGCTCCGGGGGGGAAGGGGGGGGGGGGGGGGGGCAAGGAGGAGAACAGTGGGTTCTGGCAGCGGAACGCCCACACATCTACCCTCTGATCAGAACAACAGTACACAACTCATTACCAGTTTACAATACCACCCAGAAATAATGCCTAATGAGGAAACAGACGCATACAGGAACACATGCAGAGGTGGGGCGACAAGTAGCCTAGTGGTTAGAGGGTTGGACTAGTAACCGGAAGGTTGCAAGTTCGAATCCCCGAGCTGACAAGGTAAAACTCTGTCGTTCTGCCCCTGAACAAGGCAGCTAACCCACTGTTCCTAGGCCGTCATTGAAAATAAGAATTTGTTCTTAACTGACTTGCCTAGTTAAATAAAGGTAATAAAAAAATATGCAGAGGTGTGTGTGCTCAGTGCGAATGAGAGAGAGTGAGAGAGAGGCAGACAGAATCTGAGAGAAACAAGGGGGTGTCAGATGGAGAGAAAGGGGGTTAAAATGGATGGATGCTGAACAAGAGGCTAAGGGAAGAGGGTCTGTGAGTGTTATGTCAGCTAATGTACAAGCGACCTCTAGTACTACTGTATAATCAAACATCAAACTGCAACAAAACACATAACACAGCTTTAAAACCAATCCTGTGATAGCCTACTCTCTCTCTGTGTGTGTGCGAACATACATGCTTGTTAATGTGCCTTAAAACTCAAGTGTCTTTTCCTATGTGAAAACGAGCCTTAAACTGTCACTCTCCCTCTCTCCCTGCCAACACAATCCACACATCTTAACATTATGGTTTCCCTCCACTATGAGCTGGCCTCGCTTCTCCTCAGACGTCATTCCCATTTCCCCGTGCCAGGAACGCAGCCAGGGACACCAGCGGGAATAACAGCGATCCAGGAGTGACGCCATTACGCCTAACTGCTCCTTCATGACCAGAGATCTGTCATGTCCTCATGACAACCATCCTCATTTAACTGTGTAACAGCAAGGAGGCCCATGCATTGATCCAGAGGGGAAACAGTGGAAAGAGAAACAGTGAGAGAGTGATGGAGCGAGAGAAAGAGCGTGAGAGGAACAGAGGGGTGAGAGAAGAGGGAAGACAGAGGGTTGTGTTGGTTCCTGGAGGATGACATTAGGAAAGTTCCGGTTTTGGGAATCCTGTGGTTGCCAGGTAAGCGATATTCCCACGTTAGGATATTCCCTCATAGACAGGTGCTGGGAGAGTTGGAGGAGCGGGAAATTAAGTCAGGACAGTGGAAATGTGGAAATGTGGGCATTGCCAAGTTTACATAAGACTTGCTCTCTGGACCTCCATGTGCCCATAGTCACGAGGAAACACACCATTACCACAATGATCTTCATGAACCAGACAACCTACTGCCTGTGTGTGTGTGTGTGTGTGTGTGTGTGTGTGTGTGTGTGTGTGTGTGTGTGTGTGTGTGTGTGTGTGTGTGTGTGTGTGTGTGTGTGTGTGTGTGTGTGTGTGTGTGTGTGTGCATTCGTGAGGTAGTAGGTACAGTACCAGTCAAAGGTTTGGACACACCTACTCATTACAGGGTTTTTCTTTATTTTTCTATTTTCTACATTGTAGAATAATAGTGAAGTCATCAAAACTATGAAATAACACATATGGAATAATGTAGTAACCAAAAAAGTCAACTATATTTCATATTTGAGATTCTTCAAAGTATTTACCCTTTGCCTTGATGACAGCTTGGCATTCTCTCAACCAGCTTCATGAGGTAGTCACCTGGAATGCATTTCAATTAATAGGTGTGCCTTGTTAAAAGTTAATTTGTGGAATTTATTTCCTTCTTAATGCATTTGAGCCAATCAGTTGTGTTATGACAAGGTAGGGTTGGTATACAGAAGATAGCCCGATTTGGTAAAAGACCAAGTCCATATTATGGAAAGAACAGCTCAAATAAGCAAAGAGAAATGAAAGTCTATTATTACTTTAAGACATGAAGGTCGGTCAATCTGAAAAATTTCAAGAACTTTGAGAGTTCCCACGTGAAGCATGGAGGAGGAGGTGTGATGGTGCTTTAATGGTGACATTGTCTGTGATTTATTTAGAATTCAAGGCACACTTAACCAGCATGGCTACCACAGCATTCTGCAGTGATACACCATACCATCTGGTTTGCGCTTAGTGGGACTATCATTTGTTTTTCAACAGGACAATGACCCAACACACCTCCATGCTGTGTAAGGGCTATTTGACCAAGAAGGAGATTGATGGAGAGTGATGGAGTGCTGCATCAGATGACCTGGCCTCCACAATCACCCGACAGTTTGGGATGAGTTGGACCGCAGAGTGAAGAAAAAGCAGCTGAGCATATGTGGGAACTCCTTCAAGACTGTTGGAAAAGCATGCCAGGTGAAGCTGGTTGAGAGAATGCCAAGAGTGTGCAAAGCTGTCATCAAGGCAAAGGGTACAACGTAGAAAATATAAAAAATAAAGAAAAACCCTTGAATGAGTAGGTGTGTCCAAACTTTTGACTGGTACTGTACCTCTAGTTGCTTCAATCTCTCTCTGTATATCATCCCCTCTCTGTGCAACCTGTTAGGTTAGAGCAGCTGTAGGGAATTATGAGGGGATGACCGCGGGTGTTAACCCCTCGCCCTGAATCACAGACCCCTAAATCATCCCACCCAGACTGGCCCTGTCAATGGCAAGGAAACACACACACACACACACACACACACACACACACACAGAGAGAGAGAATCTAGAAAGGCAAGTGGTAGAGACAGAGAGGAGAGGAGGGTTTCAACATACACAGGGTAACAAGGGTCGGGGGGGTGTCTTCTAACCCGACAAAGTTATTTCTCCCCTAAAAGATAAAAGCATCAAACCATTTAATGAATGTTTCTTAGAATGTCTATCACCCCTCATCGTCTCTGACTGATCAAACCAGATCAAACACAGCAGCAGCGATTATTTTTATTGGACTGAGGAGGACTAACAGGGGTTTTAATGAGAAGACCCGTCTCCCCCTCTTCACTCCGTCTCCCCCCTCCCTCCCTCCGCTCCAGTATGATAACACGGGAGCGGAGGGAGGGAGCATGAAGTCAGCCATTGTCTGAGTGAAGTGGCACACTCCTGGGCTGAGCGAGGAAGGAGAGGGGTGGGGGGGGGGGTAACAGAGCTAGCTTCTGTGGATCAGCTCTGGGACTGGGCCTCGGTGGAATTCACAGCTGCAGCACATCAAAGAGCCAGACTCCCACCAAGCCCCCCCTTGACAACAACACCAGGAAATAAATGCTTAGTTTCCCTCCACGAGACGGGATAAGGATAGGTGTGGAGACCAGGGTTGAGAAACTGCGACAGAGTCGCGATCTTGCCTGTGTTGATGGAATGGGAAGTGGAGGAGATGTAGGGAGGGTTGAATGAGACAGTAATGGAATAAACTGAACACGTGTCCAGCCATAACAGTGGACATATAAAGATATAAAAGTGTGTGTGGAAGGGTAGTCCTCCTTCTGTAGTAACAGAAAGTGCTCCTGGTTGGACTTTCTCACGGGGTGAGTGTACCAGTCCTCATAAGTGAGCCATGGCTGGGCATAAGAACACCAGCTCTGTGAAGTCAATACAGACGGAGGATGGGATACGAGACAAGGAAGCTACTCCAGACTATTGAGATCCACCCTCAGTCAGTTTCCCATTCCCACCTGTGGCTATCAACATAACTAGATAACCAAGCAGCATCAGACAGACAGCCAGACAGCCTGCTGATACGAACACTGAAGCCCTGAGCCTTCACATGATAGCACTTCAAAAGCCCCACATGCCGCATCAATGGAGGCCCTGTTTTAGGGCCCAATTCTCCTGCCCCCCATGTAGGATGAGTGGACAATATCTCCCTCATTTGCTCTCTCTCTGACCCACGGAGGAAGAGAGTGAACGACTAGAATTTTAGCGGAAGAGGGGAGCAGATGAGATAGTAGTTGTTAGCAGAGCGTGGTTGTCAGTGACATGGAAAGGGAAAGGGGGGTACCTAGTCAGTTGTACAACTGAATGCATTCAACTGAAATGTGTCTTCCGCATTTAACCCAACCCCTCTGAATCAGAGAGGTGCGAGGGGGGCTGCCTTAATCGACATCTACGTCTTCGGCGCCCGGGGAACAGTTTGTTAACTGCCTTGCTCATGGACCGATTTTTACCTTGTCAGCTCGGGGACTCGATCCAGCAACCTTTCGGTTACTGGCCAACGCTCTAATGCATGGCAGATCGATGTACAGGGCAGGTTGCAGAGCAGAAAGACCTGTGTCGGAGATCAACGAAAACGCCATCACCTCATAGAAAGTGTGAAATATAAAAAGGCAAATCAAAACAGCACACAACAGGACAAGACAAAGTACAACATTGCACAAAGCAGAGAACCGCATATTGGACTTTCAGAGTTCGCATTGGAGGGTTACATCAGCTTAAGAGAATGAGCAACCACATCTGAAATATCCCTCAGTAAGAACATAATACTATGGATTTCCTTTCCTATGGGTGGAACACATAAACGTGGGGACTTGTGGTACGGAGAGGGAGTTTATACTGGGTTTGCCCTGGGGTCACACTGCTAACGACTACACCAGACGCTCTCAGCAATTAGCCCTCGTTAGCCCTCATTATTCCCAAAACACGACATAAGGCTTCGTCCAATGCAATTTAAATCAAGGTTTTGTACGTCTGACACTAAATACATTCCATCACCGTCCTCATGATATCCCCTCTTTAAATCATCTATTTTATAAGAGCAAAATCAGGAGCCAAAACCCTCCTCAATATGGTGTACATATTGCAGAATCCTGAAGGCCCTTTTCTCACAGCTGTGCCTCAGCTGGTCTAATTGACAGGTGATGCATTCAGGTCACTTTGATATGGAAAGTCCCTAAGCTGTGTTTAAAGAGAAATAAAGAGAGGATGGTGATATTAGAGAGAGTGGGGCCAGGGGGACTGGGAGAGAATGAGGGAAATGGGAATGTGCTCTGGCATCAAAATAATTCCTCTCCTCTGCCACTTTGCCACTCTCCTCTCTGATCCCTTAATGGTTTCCACAGCATGGCTCACATGGGGGGGGGGGGGGGGGGGGGGGGGTGAAACTGTTTGCCTGATTTGTGAATGTATGTCTGAGCATGAATGTGTGTGTGTCTGTGTGTGTGTGGTGAAGCACAGAGCTGTGAGAGCACGCTCGTGGTTTGTAGAGACTCCAGTCTCTGGGTGTTTCTCACACTGACTTCAGGACAGAAGGAAAGCATTAAGCCTCAAGTGTTGTTATACCCCAGACCACCCGGACTGGCCCAAGTCTTCCTATCTATACTCTGCCACAATCTCTCAGTGAGTGAGTGAGTGAGTGAGTGAGTGAGTGAGTGAGTGAGTGAGTGAGTGAGTGAGTGAGTGAGTGAGTGAGTGAGTGAGTGAGTGAGTGAGTGAGTGAGTGAGTGAGTGAGTGAGTGAGTGAGTGAGTGAGTGAGTGAGTGAGTGAGTGAGTGAGTGAGTGAGTGAGTGAGTGAGTGAGTGAGTGAGTGAGTGAGTGAGTGTGTGTGTGTGTGTGTGTGAGAGAGAGTGTAGGTGACAATTCGATTCTTTCACTTCTAAAATGGCAAATTAATTAATTCTCGCTGAGCCAAGCAGATCAGGATCAGGAGGAGCAATGAAAAGTTGTGTTTCAGATCAAACTTTGAAAAACAATTTGCTGTGCTAGACAGGCCCTGCAATTTGGTTATGTCTGCATGTCACATTCATGCACCAAGAATGCCCATCAAATGCTGTGGAAATATAATTATTTCAGACTGTACATCAAGGGGGGGATGGTATTGCTTGCCAAAGTCCCTCTGGCATAGCATGAGCTTGTAGCGGTCTTTTGGTACAGGGAGCCAAGTAAGTCGAGTTGTGAGTGAGTGAGTGAGTGAGTGAGTGAGTGAGTGAGTGAGTGAGTGAGTGAGTGAGTGAGTGAGTGAAAGCTGAGTTACTAGCCGTATTTGTTGATATGGTGAGGCA
This sequence comes from Salvelinus alpinus, assembly GCF_045679555.1. Taxonomy (NCBI): domain Eukaryota; kingdom Metazoa; phylum Chordata; class Actinopteri; order Salmoniformes; family Salmonidae; genus Salvelinus; species Salvelinus alpinus. The sequence continues at coordinate 35,730,372 of NC_092096.1, read as the reverse complement.
AATCAAATCAAATCATCATAACACAGATAGACAGAGGTCTTAAGTGACACAGACAGATCAAACGGTCTGCCCAGGCAGGATGCTGAGAAGACTCCATCACGTGAGGATGAGAGGAATGGAGGGACGAGGGAGGAAGAGAGGGGATAGAGGGAGGAAGGGGTTCTAGGAGCCTCTGAACCTCTATCCAAATGGGGTGTCCTACAGGACAGAGAGGGGGAACTTACTATAGCTCACCTTCCATTCATATACAGTCACCTCCTAAATTATTGGCACCCTTGAAAAAGATGTTTTAAAAAATGGCACACATGTTGACCCACACCCTTCGTCCTCCTTTCATCCCAGTGCAAGATGATACAGCTGGGTGTAGGAGTAGGATGGGTTGGGGTCACAGGGTTATGTGTGATGTGTGTCAGCGGCATTCCATTTGTCCATACAACCGGTCCCAAATCAGCCTCTAGCACATCTGATAGTAACCCTTCCTGACTGGTGGCTGATGGATGAGACAGAGGAATAGGACGGTGGTTGGGATTCCCTTTACGCTCCGAGTCAAAACAGATTACATGCATTACAATGATGAGGATTAATTAAAACCTCTACAGGATCGGTGGGTCCCCCACGGGACGGTTGAGCTAACGTAGGCTAATATGATTAGCATGAGGTTGTAAGTAACAAGAACATTTCCCAGGACATAGACATATCTGATACTGGCAGAAAGCTTAAATTCTTGTTAATCTAACTGCACTGTCCAATTTACAGTAGCCATTACAGTGAAATAATACCATGCTATTGTTTGAGAAGAGTGCATAGTTATGAACTTAAAAAATGATTAATAAACCAATTAGGCACATTTGGGCAATTTTGAACAGAAATACAATGGTTCACTGGATCAGTCTAAAACTTTGCACATGCACTATTGCCATCTAGTGGCCAAAATCTAAATTGCAGCTGGGCTGGAATAATACATTATGACCTTTCTCTTGCATTTCAAAGATGATGGTACAAAAACAAAATACAAATAAACGCATGATTTTATCTTTGTATTATCTTTTACCAGATCTAATGAGTTATATTCTCCTACATTCATTTCACATTTCCACAAACTTCATTAAAAAGTGGTTTTTAATATATCTAATGTGGATATTACAGTCACCTCCAAAATGATTTGCACTCTTGATAAAGATGAGCAAAAAAATAATGTATTAAATAAATAATACAAATAACTGAGCAATATTGAATGCTAAAAAAAAACACTTTGGAAAATTTGAAAAGTATATTATTTTATACTAATCCAATTGCTCAGAGTAAGATATTTTGTTTGAAAAGTAATACAACAGATTCTCAAAACAAATTCCTAATGATTCTTATAAAGAAAAGAAAACAAAATATGCAATAACATTTAAATTTTTTAAATTAATCTCAGTTTAAGGAACTGTATTGTGGCCTTCCATGGCTTCCTGTTTCACTGGGGTATAAAAATGAGGTAACATGCAAATAAAATCCAGTTGTCATCCATTACCATGGTTGTTGACCTTCATAAATCAGGCAATGGGTACAAAAATAGCTATTTATTTACTATTAGGACAATAATTAATATGTTTAAAACCACTGGAACAGTGGCAAACTACCCGGGTAAATAAAGTGTATCTTGTCCCCATGCACAGAGAGGAAGACTTGGTTGCTCGCATCTTGGGGTCACCAAGTATCCAAATCCACAATTAGACTCGAGTTTGCTAAACGGCATTTGCACTTGGATTGGGGACCGGGTGCTATGGTCAGGTGAGAGGAAAATAGAGGTCTTTGCCCACAGAAACCAATGGTGGTGCATATGCAGAAAATAACCTCATACCTACTGTAAAATATGGTGGTGGATATTTGATGTTATGGGGATATTTTGCTTCCACTGGTCCTGGGGCCCTTGTTAAGGTCAATAGCATCATGAACTCTACCAAGTACCAGGACATTTTTGCAAAGAACCCGGTTGCCTCTGCCAGGAGGCTGAAACTTGGCCGTAAGTGGATCTTCCAGCAAAACAATGACCCCAAGCACACATCAAAACCCACAAAGAATTGCTTAATTAACCACAAAATCAACAATTTACAATGGCCATCTCAGTGTCCGGACTTGAACCCCATTGAAAGTCTGTGGTTTGATTTGATGAGGGCAGTCCATAAGCGCAGAGGAATGGGTCCAAGAGGAATGGGTCCAAGAGGAATGGGTCCAAGAGGAATGGTCCAAGATCCCTCCCAATGTGTTTCATAAACATTTTAGAAAAAGTCTCAGTGCCGTTATCCTCGCAAGGGGAGGGTGCATAAAGCATTGAAAACAAGGGTGCCAATCATTTTGATACCTTTCATTTTTAGAAGAAAAAAGATTACTTGCTAAAAAAAAATCTAAAGTAATATAAATCCCCAATATTTTTGAGCATTCAGTATAGCTCAGTATTTGTATTATTAGTTTATACATAGTCTTTTTTGCTCATTTGTATCAATGGTGCCAATAATTTCGGAGGTGACTGTAATATCCACATTAGATATAATAATCATCATCATTGTAATTAATGTAACCTTTTTTGACTTTGCCTAAAGGGAATCACAACCACCATCCTATTAGTCCATTTGATCCACCAGGAGTGGTTACTCTCAGACGTGCTAGAGGCCGAGTTTGGACTGGGTGTATGGGTGAATGGAATGCTCTTGACGCACGCACGCACGCACGCACGCACGCACGCACGCACGCACGCACGCACGCACGCACGCACGCACGCACGCACGCACGCACGCACGCACGCACGCACGCACGCACGCACGCACGCACGCACGCACGCACGCACGCACGCACGCACGCACGCACGCACGCACGCACGCACGCACGCACGCACGCACGCACGCACGCACGCACGCACGCACGCACGCACGCACGCACGCACGCACGCACGCACGCACGCACGCACGCACGCACGCACGCACGCACGCACGCACGCACGCACGCACGCACGCACGCACGCACGCACGCACGCACGCACGCACGCACGCACGCACGCACGCACGCACGCACGCACGCACGCACGCACGCACGCACGCACGCACGCACGCACGCACGCACGCACGCACGCACGCACGCACGCACGCACGCACGCACGCACGCACGCACGCACGCACGCACGCACGCACGCACGCACGCACGCACGCACGCACGCACGCACGCACGCACGCACGCACGCACACACACACACACACACACACACACACACACACACACACACACACACACACACACACACACACACACACACACACACACACACACACACACACACACACACACACACACACACACACACACACACACACACACACACACACACACATAACCCTGTGACTCCAACCCATAATACGCCTACACACAGCAGTATCACCTTGCACTGAGATGAAAGGAGGACGAAGGGTGTGTGTCTATTCCTCCACAACGACCTTGTTCCCAAGACGAGTAAAACACCTGTAACCCCCCATCCACCCACCGAAGGGGTCACCAGCTGTGTGGGTGAGTGCATATGTGTTTAAGTGAGTGTACCAGCTGTGGTGGGGTATGGTCAATGAGTTAGAATGAGGTACAGTGGACAATGTAGGTTCAGACAGTGTCTTTTCCCAGACCCAGACACCTTGTAGTGACCCTGAGGAGGCATAGGGAGGACAACCGTAGCAACAGGCCCAACACCAAGGACACAAAGTTGGCATACCAGCCGCACACACAATTGCAAAGGGACAAATTCTATACTTTATAAAATATACAGTGATAGAATTCAGAACATGGGCCGTTCTTACAGTATTATCAGTATTCTCCCTGTACACCAAGTCAGAACCGTAGGATAAATAAAGGGGGCATATAAGCAGACAATGAAAGCTCTTACAATATTAAATTATGAAATTTTTCTAAAACAGGCTATAGACTAAATGTGCACCAGCAAGTCAGAACAGTAGGCTAAGTTATGAGGGGAAAAGGGAGCAATTATTAGAGTTAGGCACATGGGCTACTAACTGCTTACTACACAACGTACACTTACTAAACTCAGCAAAAAAAGAAAAGTCCCTTTTTCAGGACCCTGTCTTTCAAAGATCATTTGTAAAAATCCAAATAACTTCACAGATCTTCATTGCAAAGGGTTTAAACACTGTTTCCCATGCTTGTTCAAATAACCATAAACAATTAATGAACATGCACCTGGAGAACGGTTGTTAAGACACTAAGCTTACAGACGGTAGGCAATTAAGGTCACAGTTATGAAAACTTAGGACACTAAAGAGGCCTTTCTACTGACTTTGAAAAACACCAAAAGAAAGATGCCCAGGGTCCCTGCTCATCTGTGTGAACGTGCCTTAGGCATGCTGCAAGGAGCCAAGAGGACTGCAGATGTGGCCAGGGCAATAAATTGCAATGTCTGTACTGTGAAACGCCTAAGGCAGCGCTACAGGAAGACATGACGGGCAGCTGATCATCCTCGCAGTGGCAGACCACGTGTAACAACACCTGCACAGGATCGGTACATCCGAACATCACACCTGCGGGACAGGTACAGGATGGCAACAACAACTGCCCGAGTTACACCAGAAATGCACAATCCCTCCATCAGTGGTCAGACTGTCCGCAATAGGCTGAGAGAGGCTGGACTGAGAGCTTGTAGGCCTGTTGTAAGGCAGTTCCTCACCAGACATCACCGGCAACAACGTTGACTATGGGCACAAAGTCACCGTCGCTGGACCAGAGAGGACTGGCAAAAAGTGCTCTTCACTGACGAGTCGCAGTTTTGTGCCCATTTGACGGAGTAGCATTTATCGTCGAAGGAATTAGCGGTACACCATGGCCTGTACTCTGGAGCGGGATCGATTGGAGATGGAGGGTCCGTCATGGTCTGGGGCAGTGTGTCACAGCATCATCCGACTGAGCTTGTTGTCATTGCAGGCAATCTCAATGCTGTGCGTTACAGGGAAGACATCCTCCTCCCTCATGTGATACCCTTCATGCAGGCTCATCCTGACATGACCCTCAAGCATGACAATGCCACCAGCCATACTGCTGTTTGTGTGCTTGATTTCCTGCAAGACAGGAATGTCAGTGTTCTGCCATGGCCAGTGAAGAGCTCGGATCTCAATCGCATTGAGCACGTCTGGGACCTGTTGGATCGGAGGGTGAGGGCTAGGGCCATTCCCCCCAGAAATGTCTGCGAACTTGCAGGTGCCTTGGTGGAAGAGTGAGGTAACATCTCACAGCAAGAACTGGCAAATTTGGTGCAGTCCATGAGGAGGAGATGCACTGCAGTACTTAATGCAGCTGGTGGCCACACCCGATACTGACTGTTACTTCTGATTTTGACCCCCCCTTTGTTCAGGGACACATTATTCAATTTCTGTTAGTCACATGTCTCTGGAACTTGCTCAGTTTATGTCTCAGTTGTTGAATCTTGTTATGTTCATACAAATATTTACACATGTTAAGTTTGCTGAAAATAAACGCAGTTGACAGTGAGAGGATGTTTCTTTTTCTGCTGCGTTTATAATCCAGTGTGATAGCAAATAGCACCAGGAAATCATTGTTGGCTGTGCTGTGTGAACAATTTGTCAAGGATTCAGTCTGTTTTTCCTCTTTTCTCTCGTTCGCTTCTGACCAAAAACAGGACCACATGTTCTATGGGAGAGGATGTTTTATGCCTGCTGGGATGTGAGGACCGCTTGGTGACCACAATAACAATTTGGGAGACAGTCAGCTCTTCCCAATGGACCATAATAACCACAGCCCTCACACTACCAGCAAGGGAAAATCGTCAGGGGCTGTTATGAGCTGTGTGTGTGTGTGTGTATTTATATAGTATGTGTGTGTCCATATGAGGCTCAGAAGTGGTTTCCCGTGTGTGTAAGTATGTATGCATGTTTGAAGATTCATAAGGGAGAGTGGAGTAAATTGAGCCAAAGGGGTAAGTTGAGCCACCCTTGTTTCTAGGAAACCATACACAAAATGTATAATTTGACCAAATATTTAGGAAGAGGGCATCATTTCATGGAGTCTGAAGGAAAAAACACACATGGAAAAAGAGGTAAGCAAGTTAGGTCCAAAGAAAACAGATTTCCACCATGTCAAATGAATGTATTGTGTTAGAAGTTCCATGACGCTTGTATTTAAACCAAAGTAGATCATTTACCCCATCAGTTGGGGTCTGTATAAGCTTCAATATGGGGTCCTAAACCTAGTATAAAAGTGCATCCTTGTAGCTGTGTGGGCTAATATAGTCCAAATGTTTGCCTTGGGGTAAGTTGAGCCAATGGCCATGGGGTCAGTTGAGCTAATGGTTGAGCCAATGGCAAGTTGAGCAAATGTAAGTATTTTCTTCCCAGGCGTAATGGTAGGCATTGTCACTGGGATGAGGTAACACCAGGGCCTGGCCTTTGTTAAGTGTTTTTTTTTTTAAGTACAAAGTATTTGTTAGGTGTGTCAAAAGATGCTTAAAATGATTAAAAGACAAAGTGATTGTGATTGTGTTGAATTGTGTTTGGGAAATAAAGATAGACACGGTTTTAAAAATGTAGTGGTAATATTTCATTCAGTACAGAAATGTGTAGGAGGCTTAATTTACCACATAAGTTGTGCCAAGAGACCACATTTGGGGACAAGCTATGTTTTCAAAACTGTAATGTTTACATGGATTCTGATTATTTCCAGGGAGACACAACATCCTAAAATCTATGTAGATATCATTGTTAGAAAGAATACTATATTTCCCTTGACGGAGTGATACTGAACATAAATAATTGACTTAACTTACCCCACTGTCCCCAACTGTTTCTATCACTCACTGTAATGTCCAGAAATGCTCCTCCTCTTAACGGCTCATATCCCTGAATTGATTGGTCAGTTAAGGGTCCGCTCCATCAACCCTGCCCCGCCCCGGGACACTGCCCCATCGCCACCCTCATACCCAAGATGCATCAGGAGATAGGGTGGGAGGTTTGGAGAAGAGTTAAGGGAGGGAGGGGGGGGGTCAGGTGAGGGAGGGACAGAGCGTCCTGGACCACATCCCAAATCAAACTCTTACTGGGGTGTGAAAGCTCAAATATAGCCCCTGCCACAGGAACTCATGGGAACATCAGACCCTCTCAATCCCTTTACGGCTCCCGCCGACCCCGCTCCTCCACATTCCAACGGTAATCTGGAAAATACCGGCTTCGAAATATCAACCAACTGTATCTCGACACTGCTGCTGCTCCACTGCCTCTCGACGCCATTCGCGGCCGTAACCGACACTAAACTTTACACAGACCAGCCGCGAAGGCTCCCTCGGCGGAACCCAACCGCCGACATGACAAATGCTGTAAAAACGAAGGAACCGCACGGTTCCTTCTCAACCAAATTAATTGATTTTCCTTTGTTTACATGCTATGAAACTTGTGTTGGGTGCCAGACCAACATTGCTCATAGAAGGAAACACTTCCCATGCTCTGGGAATTGAAACCATGGCTCTCTAAAAGTCAATAGTGCGTCTCATTTGAATATGGTAAGAGATTAGGGAAATTGTATTTTGTGTTCCTCTGACGTGGTCCTCCAGTAAAATCAGTGAACCCCAGACAGGAAGTCACTCTTGGTTAACTTGATGGGGAACATGAAGTCCCACTAACCTTACATTTTTACCTTGTTTTACTCATAATGGAGAGAAAAAAAACACATCTTAAAGTGCTGATCTAGGATCAGGTCACCCCTATCCATATACAGCTATTCATTATAATCTAAAACTAAACACTGATCCTCTATCAGCACTCCTACTCTTGTGACTTTGTGAATACAGGCCCAGGTCTCTGACAGTGCTTGTCCATCTGTGAGTGTATGGTAGTGAGTTACAAGCGTGTAGAAACACCCTGCCCGCACCACGTACCTGCACGAAGCCACACATCACATGCTCCCCAAACATGGGCAGGCTGGGACGGCTCTCGCGGTACATGTGCAGAGTGTATATTGTCATGACAATGGGCTCGGGCTCTGTGGTGAGCGACTCGTCCGTCACTAGGATGTTGATTATGCTGTTGCCCAGGCCGACCGGGTAGTTTGCTGTTCTGTGGAAAAACAGAGGCAGAGCTTCTCAGAAACAAGGTCCAGAGAGGTCCAGGGAGATGAAACACACATAAGCACAAGCACACACACAGAGCAGAGATATGAAAACACACATACAGGATGGTGAGAGAGGGCAGATTATAGAATCATTCCTAAATGTCACGTTTAGCGCTGTGTGTGTATGGCCGTCTTACGTGTGTGTCTGTCTGTCTGTCTTACGTGTGTGTCTGTCTGTCTGTCTTACTTGTCTGTCTTACTTGTCTGTCTTACTTGTCTGTCTTACTTGTCTGTCTGTCTGTCTGTCTGTCTGTCTGTCTGTCTGTCTGTCTGTCTGTCTGTCTGTCTGTCTGTCTGTCTGTCTGTCTGTCTGTCTGTCTGTCTGTCTGTCTGTCAGAGGTCAATCCTCTGACCCCAGTGCTACTGAGTCTAATGGGTGCTAATCAGGGATTGGCTGCTGAGATCAAAGCTACGGACATAAGAAACAGAGTTCTACAATCACACAGAGTAAAACTCAGAATGACATGGAAATATGCCCTGACCAAAACACTGGACTGAAAACACACATTCCCAGAATTCAGATGGTATAACTCACTTACGTCTATATTATAGACCTGAAGACTGGGCAGGTGTAAGCAATATAGGACAAGATCCATTTAACCTGTGAAAGGGCTTGTTGGAGATCTAACTATATGACTGCTAACACCTACCATCTCACCGAATGTGACCCAGCTACATTTGAAAGCCCAGCTTGTGACTCACAGGGTGAAAGGTCATGGCTGGGAGGGTCTCACCTAGGTCCTCTGTGCTCATCCAGGTGTATGTGACAGGCTGGGCTGATTGGCTCAGGGCGGAGGCGTAGGGTCACCACGTCAAAGGGGACCTCAGCACGGTAGTCCTTCACCCAGGGACTGAAGGGGGGGCTGAGGGTCAGAGGGGGGTCTGTGTACAGTTGCCTGAGGTGGGGGTCCACACACCGCTCTGATACACACCACAGGGAGAGAGAGAGAATGGATTATATACAGATAAAAAGGCTTGCATACGTCACACCGTGTCCCGCTGTATTTTTCATATTCAGAATACTGTTACACATTTAACCATCAGAAGGAGCATCAAAGAACAAAGATGGTTATCTAAAACATGCATGCTCAGTGTGTGTGTGTGTGTGTGTGTGTGTGTGTGTGTGTGTGTGTGTGTGTGTGTGTGTGTGTGTGTGTGTGTGTGTGCGTGTGTCCATTCAAAGGGAATAAAGATAAAGACATTCACACCAACACACACACTATGTAATGGGAGGAATGTTCATAACAAAGTCCACACATGTTGAGCACAAGCCCAGAGAATGCTCTCTTCCTGTGGAGGCAATTGACTCTGGTGTGTGCCAACCTCAAGCAGTTTGCAGATGCAGGGGGCACAGTAGGACCACCTACCCACCCTCCCTTGCCCGAAGCACCGCCACAACGCGTAATATTTTACCTTGAACACTGCAGCAAAAGCCAACTCCTCTGTTCTGTCGTCCGCGTGAGGCTACAATACATCGAGTTTCTCAGGGAAGCTGTGAACCCAGCTGTAGCCTATTGCATGATTGTGTTTATGAGTCGGTTATTAAAGAATGTGAAACAATGTTGTGTATGTTAACTATTGCATGCTTGTGTTCATGAGGTGTATGTTTACTGCTTTTCATTAAATCATGTATAGCTAAAATATTGCTATGGCCTAAAGTAAACGTTGTTCATATGGGCAGAATATTGTAGCCTAGGCCTACATAAATTCGTTAATATGGGTATATAAAGTGTGGCGCCTTGAACGCGCCTCAGCTACAGCATTTGTTTGTCTGAAAGGGTACACTATGGCTTTTTTAATGCCGTCACGAAACCTTCTCTGAACCGGCATTTAACTTGTCTGTAAAGGGATGCCGCTTCTGAAGCGGGGTTAAAATCCATCACTAGGGCAACCAAAACTGTCAATGAAATTATCTCGAGCTACCTGTAAGCAGCCTGCCTGTAGACCACTCACTCCCAAAAAGTACTTTGAAGTTCGTTAAATACAATAACTTTTAGTAGAAAGAAAACACATCTACCATACCATAAAAAACAACAAGAAACAGCACATCAATCAGCAACGTTTATTGTTGTCAGGGAAACAATACTGAACATTCTATGCCCGAGCAGAATTTGACTGTCTGAAAAGGTACATATGCTTCTTTTTTTATTGTCTGATCAACCGGTTACTATAAAGGCGTCATATGTATGAAAATCGTTCGGTTAACTTGGAGTTAACGCCGTCAGTGAGGGTAATGCGCCCTCGGCATCCGAAAGCATCATATTCCGTGCACTTCCCGAAGGACTTATTTGCGGTCTGTCGTTCCAATCTGTTGGTGTAGCTTTCATGCGCCAGGATTTTTTTCCACGCACAGAGGATAAATTCGGGTTCCATTGCTTGTTCTGCTCCTCTGAGAATAATGAATAATGAGGGTAGCAGTGCAAGAGAATTTTAAGCAGAATGTTTTGATTATTTGCATAAGAAAGACTTGCAATTCGATTGCTGGACTATCATAGACTATCATCCAGTATTTTTTAAATTGAAATGTCGGCCTTTTACGAGATACATTTTTTATGCATTAAATTATTCTTATTATTTTTTATAACTGATCAAAATTAGGTATGCTATAACCTACAACATTCTGCTCATATGAACACATTTATTTTAGGCCATATAAATAAAAGCTATGCATGATGTAATGGCAAGTATCAAACAGAAACATTGTTTCACATTCTTTAATAAAAGACTCAAACAGAAATAGGCTATATAGCTGGCTTCACAGTTTCCCTGCCAAATAGGCCTATAAGGAAACTAGACGTATATCGACAATGTTGAGTGAGCGAGAGGGTCTGTGCTAAGTGTAGTTAGTACCTTCCACAAACAGTTTTGCTCTACAAAAAGACACGTAAGCCTCCCAGTGTGGAGCTCTGGTGAACTCAGAGCGTCACACTTCAAACCATTGAGATATACAGCATTCTAATTCCAATCCATTTCTATGCATCCTGTTGGTGAGGTGCTCCAGAGCCAGCCAATTAGCCGACACCTGAGCAGCGCCTCACCTCTGTCTCCAGGGAGGTCCTGGGAGCCTGAGTGTTGGTCCCACCCGGTCTGTGTCTCTGCTTCATTGGTCCTATGAGAAACATGGAAGACTGTCATTATTTAGAAAAAAAATGTCCCATTGGAACAGGGAATAATGGGAACATCCACTCAGTCATTCTGAGGATTGTCCCTGCAATAAAAAAAAAACTAAAGAGCGATGACAGACTTTAAGCCCTCTAATAAACTGACCTTTTTTATAAGTCTCTCAATCACATTCACAGTTTCACACAAACCAACTGCACAAATTCATAAATATGGATATAGTAAAAACACACATATGGTGATCACACGCACACGCACACACACACACACACACACACACACACACACACACACACACACACACACACACACACACACACACACACACACACACACACACACACTTTCCTGGCCAGCGTCAACACTCCAATTGGTTCCTAGGCTACAAGAGGTCCAGAGGTGATTATCAACAATTGTTATAACCGTCACCCAATCAAAGTAAATTATACTGGCTGTTCTCCAGATATTCCCTCCTTTTTCTCTAGCCTGATAAACTCTCCCTTTTCTTCTCCTCCACACCAGTTTCCTCCACTTCCCACATCCAGCACCCTGTTCCCCTTCCACTCCTCTTCCAAACCCTTCCATCACCAACCCTTCCTCTACCCCTTTACCATCCCTATTCCGCCACTACCTCCCTCTCTTTCCTCCCATCATCCTCATCATTCCGCCTGGTTCCCTGCCCGTGAGTGTGCTACATGCTCCTAGCTCAGCGCCAGAAGTCCACCCAGCCCGAGGGCAGAGGGAGGCTGTGTTCTGAGTGCCAGCAGCCCAGCTCCGTGCCACAGCCCTGGGAAGGATGGGAGGCCAGATGGGGCCCGCCAGTGGAGCCAGTACCCAGCCAAGAAGGGATTTAACCTAATTCTGTTCCAGTTTGAGTGGATTGGGCCTGAAGCTCCTCTCTCCTGCTACAGCCAGACTAACGTACATGTGCCAGGGCCTTAATGAAGGGATGCTTAGGAGAGGTTGGGGAACGAAAACCATCCTTAAATTCAGCCAAGTTTATTCCCCCCAAGACCAGTCATTTTGTCTGTTTTTTTTGTTTGGTCTATCCTTTCCAAATATATGGAGAGTAAGACAACACCAAGGGGATTGAGCAAGGTAACAGAACCTCATGTGAACTGATTGACGTGTGTGTGTGTGTGTGTGTGTGTGTGTGTGTGTGTGTGTGTGTGTGTGTGTGTGTGTGTGTGTGTGTGTGTGTGTGTGTGTGTGTGTGTGTGTGTGTGTGTGTGTGTGTGTGTGTGTGTGTGTGTGTGTGCGTGCACGCTTGTGCTCACCTGTAAGTCTGGTTCCTTTGCTCTGTATAATGAGAACAGACTCTGTCCAACAATGCTGAGAAATGCAGCCCACTCCCAGACTCCTCCGCTCTAGGGAACGATCGAAAGAGAAAGTCCTGGATAGGAGAGCGCTGCGGAGAAGCTGCGGGATAAAGCTGGATATAGACAGGTTTTCAATTACTGGAAATACAGACACTCTAAATAACATGATTACAATCTGGAATCACTGCAAGTGTTCTGTAACATTGATTACATTATGCTTCAGAATGAATCTGATTATACTCTATACAGTGCATTTGTAAGTAGTCAGACCCCTTCCCCTTATCCACATTTTGTTACGTTACAGGCTTATTCCAAAATGGATTAAATATTTGTTTTACCTCCTCAATCTATATAGAATACCCCATAATGACAAAGAGAAAACAAGTTTTTAGAAATGTTTGCAACTGTATTCCACATAAAAAACAGAAATACTTTATGAACATAAGTATTCAACCCTTTGCTATGAGACTCGAAATTGAGCTCAGGTGCATCCTGTTTCAATTGATCATCCTTGAGATGTTTCTACAACTTGAATTGGAGTCCACCTGTGGTAAATTATATTGATTGGACATGATCTGGAAAGGCACACACCTGTCTATATAAGGTCCCACAGTTAACAGTGCATGTCAGAGCAAAAAAAGAAAGCCATGAGGTCGAAGGAATTGTCCGTAGAGCTACGAGACAGGATTGTGTCGAGGCACAGATCTGGGGAAGGGTACCAAAAAATGTGGTAGGTCCCCAAGAACACCGTGTTCTCAATCATTCTTAAATAGAAGAAGTTTGGAACAACCAAGACTCTTCCTAGAGCTGGCCACCCGGCCAAACTGAGCAATCAGGGGAGAAGGGCCTTGGTCAGTGAGGTGACCAAGAACCCAATGGTCACTCTGACAGAACTCCAGAGTTCTTCTGTGGAGATGGGAGAACCTTCCAGAAGGACAACCATCTCTGTAGCACTCCACCAATCAAGCCTTTATCGTAAAGTGGCCATACGGAAGCCACTCCTCAGTTAAAGGCACATGACAGCCCACTTGGAGTTTGCCAAAAGGCACCTAAAGGACTCTCAGACCATGAGAAACAGGATTCTCTGATGTGATAAAACCAAGATTCAACTCTTTGGACTGAATGTCAAGCGTTACATCTGGAGAAAACCAGGTATCGCTCATCACCTGGCCAATACCATCCCTACGGTGAAGCATGGTGGTGGCAGCATCATGCTGTGGGGAAGTTTTTCAGCGGCAGGGACTGGGAGACTAGTCAGGATCGAGGGAAATATGAATGGATCAAAGTACAGAGAGAACCTTGATGAAAACCTGCTCCAGAGCGCTCAGGACCTCAGACTCGGGCAAAGGTTCACCTTCCAACAGAACAACGACCCTAAGCACACAGCCAAGACAACGCAGGAGTGGCTTCGGGACAAGTTTCTGAATGTCCTTGAGTGGCCCAGCCAGAGTCCGGATTTGAACCCGATCGAACATCTCTGGAGACCTGAAAATAGCTGTGCAGTGACGCTCCCCATCCAACCTGACAGAGCTTGAGTGGATCTGCAGAGAAGAATGCGAGAAACTACCCAAATCCAGGTGTGCCAAGCTTGTAGCATCATACCCAATAAGACTCAAGGCTGTCATTGCTGCCAAAGGTGCTTCAACAAAGTACTGAGTAAAGGGTCTGAATACTTACGTAAATGTGATATTTCAGTTTTGATTTTTAATACATTTGCAAAAATGTCTAAAAACCTGTTTTTGCATTGTCATTATGGGGTATTGTGTGTAGATTGATTAGGCTGTAACGTAACAAAAATGTGGAAAAAGTCAAGGGGTCTGAATACTTTCCGAATGCACTGTAACAGAGAGTAATGTGGAATAGAGGTTTACCAGTTCAAATGGCCCCGGTGTCCTCAGCTGACGGACGAACTGGAGTAGGAGGAGAGTCTGGTGTTCTGGTAGACAGAGACCGTCTGTCCCCCCACAGCCACCATACTGACCAGAAACACACAAAACAAATTGTGAAGATCAGTGGAATTATGATACCCATACAAATTTCCCTCTGAAATTGTCATGTTAAAAGGAGTCCATCGTCGTTGCCCTCATAGATTGAGTGATTTATTAAGTTAAACAGTTGTTTAGTACCCTCTGTCCATCGTCTGTCTCGGTGTGTGAAGGGCTCTTCAGACTGGCCTGTCCACTGTGTGCTGGGAGCAGGAAGAGAAGAGCATCTTCCAGGATGAACTCTTTTGTGATCTGTCCGTCAAACCCGGGGTCCCTCAGCCCATCAAAGTGCAGGTCAGTTTCAGCCTTTCAGACAGGGATTATGGGAAAATTTTAGCAATGGCTTTCATTAAGGGACTGTACTGAGAGTAAGCATGTTCTGCCACCTAGTGGATATATGAGTTATCTTAATACCTTCGGAAATGTATGAATGGGTGCCAACACAATGACCTGCTCCAACGTATTGGAGAGGTGTAAGCAATGAGGGGAATTCAAGGAAGGAATTGGTCACATTGAACCTTAAGAGACATGTTGGTTTCCCTAAGATGAGTACATGGAACAGGCTATACAGCCTACAGAAGGAAACATCATCATGTTTATTAGTGGCTCGGGTTATAGGAGTGGAACCAATGGACACCATGTTTGGAATCTGGAAAAAGGGGAAGGCATCTCTGGGTCAAACCAATTAAAATACTTCAAGGGAGGCCCTTTAAGTGAAATGGCTTTTATAACTGCGACTAGTTGTATCACTCAGCAGTGTGCATGCATGGGTATGTGTGTGTGTGAGTGCACGTGTGTGTTTGTATGCAACCCACATGTATGCAGCACAACAGCTAAAATACTGACTCTCTCTTCTCTGCTCAACTCGGAAGTTACACTACATGACCAAACGTATGTGGACACCTGCTTGTCGAACATCTCATTCCAAAATCATGGGCATTAATATCTAGTTGGTCCTCCCTTTGCTGCTATAACATCCCCCACTCTTCTGGGAAGGCTTTCCACTAGATGTTGGTACATTGCTTCCATTCAGCTACAAGAGGTCTAGTGAGGTCGGGCACTGATGTTGGGCGATTAGGTCTGGCTCGCAGGCTGCATTCCAATTCATCCCAAAGGTGTTCGATGGGGTTGAGGTCAGGGCTCTGTGCAGGCCAGTCAAGTTCTTCCACACCGATCTCAACAAACCATTTCTGTATGGATATCGCTTTGTGCACATTGTCATGCTGAAACAGTAAAGGGCCTTCCCCAAACTGTTGCCACAAAGTTGGAATCCCAGAATCGTCTAGAATGTCATTGTATATTGTAGTATTAAGATTTCACTTCACTGGAACTAAGGGGCCTAGCCCGAACCATGAAAAACAGCCCCAGACCATTATTCCTCCTCCACCAAACTTTACAGTTGGCACTATGCATTGGGGCATGTAGCGTTCTCCTGGCATCCACCAAACTCAGATTAGTCTGTCGGACTGCCAGATGGTGAAGCATGATTCATCACTCCACAGAACGCGTTTCCGCCGCTTTACACCACCCAGCTGACGCTTGTCATTCCGCATGGTAAACTTAGGCTTGTGTGCGGCTGCTCGGTCGCACATTGGAAAAACAATTAATGAAGCTCCCGACGAACTGTTATTGTGCTGACGTTGCTTCCAGTGGCAGTTTGGAACTCAGTAGTGTTGCAAACGAGGGCAGACGTTTTTTACGCGCTATGCGCTTCACCACTCGGCAGTCCCGTTCTGTGAAGTTGTGTGGCCTACTTCACAGTCCCGTTCTGTGAAGTTGTGTGGTTTCCACTTCTACAATAACAGCACATACAGTGGACCGGGGCAGCTCTAGCGGGGCAGAAATTTGACAAACTGAATTGTTGGAAAGGTGGCATCCTATGACGGTGCCACGTTGAAAGTTACTGAGCTCTTCAGTAAGGCCATTCTACTGCCAATGTTTGTCTATGGAGATTGCATGGCTGTGTGCTCGATTTTATACACCTGTCAGCAAAGGATGTGACTGAAATAGCCAAATCCACTCATTTGAAGTGCTGTCCACATACCTTTGGATATATAGTGCATGTTGACATCTTTGAATGTTGCAATCTCACAGTCTTATGGCACCACCTAGTGACTACTCTAAAACAGCATCAGTAGAGACCGGCTACAGTAGTAATGTGCCGACCAAGCAAGCACCCCCTCTTACCTTCACTATGATAGGCAGAAGGGAACCACTGAATTGAAGAGTGAATGTCATCAGCTGGAAACACAGGAGACACCACCTACAGGAGAAACAGTCACACAGAATAGTG
This sequence comes from Salvelinus alpinus, assembly GCF_045679555.1. NCBI lineage: Eukaryota > Metazoa > Chordata > Actinopteri > Salmoniformes > Salmonidae > Salvelinus > Salvelinus alpinus. The sequence goes on along the minus strand of NC_092096.1, from coordinate 35,713,507 downwards.
ACAAATCAGAACAATGTACAAAGGTGAATAATTGAACAGTTGTGAGGTTGATCCAAGGAAGGCTAACCTGTGCCGAGAGCTAGGCTCCTCATTGGTCAATGCTGCCACCCTCAACACCTGACCTATGACCTCCTTCACATGGTCCAAGGCCTCATGGGATGCATCAGGACCCAGCTGCTGCAGAAGAAAGGGCTTGAGCTGAGAAGAGAAGGAGAAAGCGAGAGTAAAAAAAAAGAAAAACAGAAAGAAAGAGAGCAAATGGGATAGAGAGAGGGGGAGGATAAAGATAGAAAAGTTGTCAGTGTTAAAAAAAAGTCTGAAGAAGTTCAAGTCTGTACCCAGCAGAGTTGGATAGAGTCCAATTTAATTATAACACCTCAGTATCAGTCAAATAAATAACTGATTCGCGCTCGTATGGAGAGATTCCATGTCATATTTAAAAGGAATTGATCACATGCTACGCACTGCTGCGGCAAAATAAACACTTGATACTCTGTTCCAACAGGTGGCAGTAATAGTCCACATTCGCTAATCCACAACCCCAGTTTTGATATGACAGATGAAAACTCCAACCACTCTCTCAATCCCATCAATATTACATCTAATAGATCTAATCTAGTTAGATTACATTTCATCTGACAGACACAGATTTCATTTGAGATAATCCCAATAAGGCACCAGTGAGTGACGGTTGGACAGGGTTGGGAATCAGGCATTACTGTGCTCAAATCCGAAGCATGTGGCGTGTTTGGCTGGTCCACAGCAACACGGTGATTTTGCAACTTCGTTCACTGGCCCGGCAAGCTTTCAGAAATTAAAATGTATTGAAACACCATTTTAACAGTATTATAATTGTCTTTGATTTGTCTAGAAATAATATCTGATAATGGCTGCGATCGTACTATTCAGGAATGTATATATTTTCGTCATTTTTCTCAGACAGTCTTAGACAAATATCATTTTCCATCACATCATTAAACATCCATTTAGCTTGAAAATGAAATAACATACAATTATTTTTACAACACATTTCTCATACATTTGTACATCAACTTGCATTGAACATTATTTTAAGTGCTTTTTAAGGTTTTCCTAAAATGAATAATTCAACGCAACGCCTGAATGTATAAACTTGCCTTTGTGACATCTGGAAAGATTTATTTATCATAAAAAAATAAGATATTTCCACCCAACCTTTTTGTGGGATGATGATAACAACCATATGATTTCCCTATCTAAAAACAAATCAATCAATGTAAATTATACACAATATCCTAATTTACCTAAAAATATGGGTGTGGTGGAAATGACATCTACGTAAAAAGAACAACTTATGAAAACAATATTTTATTGCAAACATTTTGAACAACAACCATTGTGGAACATTTAATGAATTTAATAAAAAGTAAGATTCCAAAAGTGGGCAGCGCTCAGTAGTAGGCCAGTGTTTTTGAGAGATAAGCCCAGACTGCAGAGTGGTCATCCGCATAGAAGAGCTCAGTGAGCAACGTGAAACTGTATCATTTGTGGTACGTCCAACACAGGTGTGGAGGGTCACCTGCATGTAAGAATCACCAAAGTGAACTGCCTGGATTTCACTGGTATATTTACACAGGTAGTTCTCTCAGTGGTACAACTTTGGTTTTAGAAGTGGGGTGGAAATAATTATAACAATTTGTTTTATCCTATTGGATAAACACTCCAAACAGCCTACCCGACCGCTCGGAGGTGTCTGCATGGTCCTAAAGCACACCGTTGCCTTATTTTGTATCACATTCAAATGATAAAACTGGAGGGGACAAATATGCAATTTCAGAATGTGAGAGGGACACTTCCCCCGTCCCCAGTGAAAGTTGCGCCCCTAAGTTCTCCGCAAAGTCAATATGCACGACGATCTCCTTTTTCCTCAGATTCTCTTTCAATTCTCTCAGTTTGGAGTATTGGTGTCGAAAGTTGTACATGTGTTTCCCCAACCTCTCTTTCAATCCTTTGGAGAAGTCCTCCAGTAGAATCTGCAGTGTGCCACATACCTTTTCTTATACTGTCAAATGTACAGTGAACTTCTCCATGTTTCCCTCTTCAGCTTTGTTTTTCCACTCAAACCACCATGTCTGCTCACCAGCGTCAACGTCAGATGTTTTAAGCTCTTTGGCTTGGCAAAGGGAGCACTCTGTACATGCACTCTTTCTTCAGGTTCTCACAGCACAAAGACTCAATAAGGTTCTCATTGTTGCTGCAGCTGATCACTTTGTGATGCTGTAGTTTGTCCACCATGGACTGGAGGTTGGCGTGGGTTTTGCAGAGACATGTGTCCCTATCCCGGACTGTTGCTTGACAACCCCAAAAAACGTATTTTAAAGAATTCATAGTAGGACATTTTTAATCTCTGAATATTCCGTCTTCAACTTCTGATAAAGGTTCTGAATTGTGCCATTCAAGAAGCGCTTCTGTTTTTTCTTCTTGTTCCTCGTTAGTGTGTCCTTTTTCCCTGTAGTTGCTCTGCGGTTGTCATCACGTTCATAGAATCTAGTGATTTTCTCTTCTGTGGCTGTGCTAATTATGTTACACTGGGTTTTCCTGGAGTATTGAAGACTTGTTGGCCTGTTTTCATTTGCCCTCAATGCTTTTGCTGAAAATCCAAATTCTCTGTTTGCAGCTTTGACCAGGCCATACTTTCTCAGGATGTTGCCTCTGAGCATTTTTGAAGCCACTTGTTTGTCCTTGGCACTGTGCATTTAAAAAATAAAAATTTTGCTTTAACTCTGCAATGATGGCATTTTAAACAATAAAATCCTTCTCAAGTTCTTCGGAGTTACCTTAATTTTCTGTTTTGTCTTTGGGGAATCTTATCTATCCATTTTCTTCATCAGTTGATCATACCTTTTTTTTGTATTTCTCAGTTTTCCCGTTATGCTTTATCAGGTTTGACATTTGTTTTTGAGCGACCTCTTCCAAACTTTTTCCTTCCAGCAAGTATTAGACTTCTCATTCCTGTTGCAGATGATGAGGAAGGGGTATCAGGGTGTGCATCAGGACAGGTAAGTTAGGGGCAGGTATGATGGCCTCATGTTCCGGTTGCAAGTCATCTGGTGACTAAGGTGTTGTGTTGCCTGATGGGTAGGTCTCCATTGCAACTGTTCTCTTTAAAGTCTGTCTTCTATTCTGTTGGTTGCATTTCCATTGCCATCTCTTGCTTCTTTGTTCTCGCTTTGTAAGCTCAGAGATAGATATCACTTCTCCCTTCTCTTTTTTCTTCCAGTATCTCTCCCTGTACTAAAAATACTACTTAAGTTTTCCAATAGTGCACACCTTGGAGCATTTTCTAGACTAAAGCAATTTAAAACATGATTAAATAAGCATAAAGTAAAAAGTAAAAAGTAATAACATAATGGATTTTTGTCATTTCCACCACTTCCTGTCATTTCCATCACAGGTAAGGTTGTGATGGAAATGACTGTGATGGAAATGACGCTTCTGCTGTTTTTGGAGAAACATTTGACTGCTTAGCATGCTTTGGCCAGTATTATAGCTAGCATATGGTTTACACTAAATACATCAAATATATTTGAAAAATCAAAATTCCACCACAAATTAAATACATTTTAGCCTGTTTGGAAATGACTGACAATAAAAATATTTTCTACACAACCTAGATTTTTCTTCAACTTCTGGACATCACATCTGGAACAACTGTCCTCTGCAGATATGTGATTCCGTTTCACAATACGTTTCCATGGTAACTAAGCTAACATTCTCTTGACAACTTTATTAATGAGGAATTAGCCATCAGTGGTGAAAATGATACCACTACCAAAGGACAGGTATATTTTGTGTAAATAACAATATAAAGGGCATACTCACAATAAATATTGAAATAGATTTTATTTAATTGACACAATGTGTAGTTATTAATGTTTTCTCATAGAAAAACATAGTAGAAGCTCAAAAGTCTGGGTCAGGGACAAGGGCAAAACAGTGAAATTGAGGTATAAAATGCATCTGAAAAGTAGCTAAAATACTTGATAGAGAGGTGTTTAAAAAAAATATGGGGTGATTGTAGTGTGAACTTCACATATAAAGAATAAAAACTATATATTTTTTTATAAAATCCCCCAAATTGACCCTGAGGACATAGCAGTTCCCATAGTTGCAGAATTACCCGCATACACGAACAAACACACTGAACACTATTAATAGGGCCTTTTAAAGGGGACTGTGAGTCTCCGGAGACAACAACATCATAATGGCAGTAGGATCAGGATGTTCAGAGCTCCAGATATTTGGCATGGTTTTGGTCATCTGGTGACTCAGCTAGTGTGAGTTTTAGAGACACGTAGGAGATGTCAACGAGAGGTTAACTAGTCAGAAGAGATATGAGATTGGATAAGAGTCGATAGTTGATTGGTATAACAGAGTGGAAAGTTGGGTTATTGGAAAGGAACACTACGGTGTACTGTGTTTCTGCCGGGGAGAGACCGTTTTGGCAGCTGTTTTGTGTGTGTGTGTGTGTGTGTGTGTGTGTGTGTGTGTGTGTGTGTGTGTGTGTGTGTGTGTGTGTGTGTGTGTGTGTGTGTGTGTGTGTGTGTGTGTGTGTGTGTGTGTGTGTGTGTGTGTGTGTGTGTGTGTGTGTGTGTGTGTGTGTGTCTGTGTGTGTCTGTGTGTGTGTGTGTTTGCACATGCTCCAATATTTTAGCATGTTTACGACAAAAGAAGCACAAAAACAACACTAGGCCTGAACGTAACTTTAAGAAATAACTGGAGAAAATAAATAGCAAAAACATTATGTTCCCTTAAAGCTATATATCCAATCTATCCATTATACTGCATGTGCAGTCAGAGTGTATCCACTTGGCCTGTTTGCAGCACAGTGTGAATTGAAAGCCCTAAGCTCATTTACGAGCAATATGCTAGGAACGCACTTAGCCAGCTACCACACAACCCTCCACTACACAGCTGTAACAGCCTAATCAACATCACATGGAGAAAATACGCAGCTCAAACATTCTGGAGAAACAAGAGTTTTCTAAGAGGCATAGCTCAAGATCTGTACTGTTTAATGTAGCTCCAGCTTTATCAAGAACTCAGAGCTACATTCAATAAAAATAGGTTATATATATATATACCCTATTTTATTGAATATAGCCCTACACAAACACTACCGTTCAAAAGTTTGGGGTCACTTACAAAATGTCCTTGTTTTTTAAAGAAAAGCTAACCATTAACATTAAATTGATCAGAAATACAGTGTAGACATTGTAAATTACCATTGTAGCAGGAAATGGCAGATATTTAATGGAATATCTACATAGGAGTACATTAAATAGTACCCGCAAAACACCAGTCTCAATGTCAACATTGAGGAGGCGACTCCGGGATGCTGGCCTTCTAGGCAGAGTTCCTCTGTCCAGTGTCTGTGTTTTTTTGCCCATCTTAATCTTTTATTTTTATTGGCCAGTCTGAGACATGGCTTTTTCTTTGCAACTCTGCCTAGAAAGCCAGCACCCTGGAGTCGCCTCTTCACTGTCGACGTTGAGACTGGTGTTTTGCCAGTACTATTTAATGAAGCTGCCAGTTGAGAACTTGTGAGGCGTCGGTTTCTCAAAATAGACACTAATGTACTTGTCCTCTTGCTCAGTTGTGCACCGGGGCCTCCCACTCCTCTTTCTATTCTGGTTAGAGCCAGTTTGTGCTGTTCTGTGAAGGGAGTAGCACACAGTGTTGTGCGAGATCTACAGTTTCTCGCATGGAATAGCCTTAATTTCTCAGAACAAGAATAGACTGACGAGTTTCAGAAGAAGGTCTTTGTTTCTGGCCATTTTGAGACTGTAATTGAACCCACAAATGCTGATGCTCCAGATACTCAATTAGTCTAAAAAAAGCCAGTTTTATTGCTTCTTTAATCAGGACAGCAGCTTTCAACTGTGCTAACAGAATTGCAAAAGGGTTTTCTAATGATCAATCAGCCTTTTAAAATGATAAACTTGGACTAGCTAACACAACGTGCCATTGGAACACAGTAGTGATGGTTCTGATAATGGACCTCTGTACGCTTATGTAGGTGTTCCATAAAAAAATCTGCCGTTTCCAGCTACAATCGTCATTTACAAAATTAACAATGTCTACACTGTACTTCTGATCAATTTGATGTTATTTTAATGGACAAAAAATTAGCTTTTCTTTCAAAAACAAGGACATTTCTAAGTGAGCCCAAACTTTACATATACAGTGGGGAGAACAAGTATTTGATACACTGCCGATTTTGCAGGTTTTCCTACTTACAAAGCATGTAGAGGTCTGTAATTTTTATCATAGGTACACTTCAACTATGAGAGACGGAATCTAAAACAAAAATCCAGAAAATCACATTGTATGATTTTTAAGTAATTAATTTGCATTTTATTGCATGACATAAGTATTTGATACATCAGAAAAGCAGTACTTAATATTTGGTACAGAAACCTTTGTTTGCAATTACAGAGATCATACGTTTCCTGTAGTTCTTGACTAGGTTTGCACACACTGCAGCAGGGATTTTGGCCCACTCCTCCCTACAGCTCTTCTCCAGATCCTTCAGGTTTCGGGGCTGTCGCTGGGCAATACGGACTTTCAGCTCCCTCCAAAGATTTTCTATTGGGTTCAGGTCTGGAGACTGGCTAGGCCACTCCAGGACCTTGAAATGCTTCTTACGGAGCCACTCCTTAGTTGCCATGGCTGTGTGCTTCGTGTCGTTGTCATGCTGGAAGACCCAGCCACGACCCATCTTCAATGCTCTTACTGAGGGAAGGAGGTTGTTGGCCAAGATCTCGCGATACATGGCCCCATCCATCCTCCCCTCAATACGGTGCAGTCGTCCTGTCCCCTTTGCAGAAAAGCATCCCCAAAGAATGATGTTTCCACCTCCATGCTTCACGGTTGGGATGGTGTTCTTGGGGTTGTACTCATACTTCTTCTTCCTCCAAACACGGTGAGTGGAGTTAGACCAAAAAGCTCTATTTTTGTCTCATCAGACCACATGACCTTCTCCCATTCCTCCTCTGGATCATCCAGATGGTCATTGGCAAACTTCAGACAGGCCTGGACATGCACTGGCTTAAGCAGGGGGACCTTGCGTGCGCTGCAGGATTTTAATCCATGACGGCGTAGTGTGTTACTAATGGTTTTCTTTGAGACTGTGGTCCCAGCTCTCTTCAGGTCATTGACCAGGTCCTGCCGTGTAGTTCTGGGCTGATCCCTCACCTTCCTCATGATCATTGATGCCCCACGAGGTGAAATCTTGCATGGAGCCCCAGACCGAGGGTGATTGACCGTCATCTTGAACTTCATCCATTTTCTAATAATTGCACCAACAGTTGTTTCCTTCTCACCAAGCTGCTTGCCTATTGTCCTGTAGCCCATCCCAGCCTTGTGCAGGTCTACAATTTTATCCCTCATGTCCTTACACAGCTCTCTGGTCTTGGCCATTGTGGAGAGGTTGGAATCTGTTTGATTGAGTGTGTGGACAGGTGTCTTTCATACAGGTAACGAGTTCAAACAGGTGCAGTTAATACAGGTAATGAGTGGAGAACAGGAGGGCTTCTTAAAGAAAAACTAACAGGTCTGTGAGAGCCGGAATTCTTACTGGTTGGTAGGTGATCAAATACTTATGTCATGCAATAAAATGCAAATTAATTATTTAAAAATCATACAATGTGATTTTCTGGATTTTTGTTTTAGATTCCGTCTCTCACAGTTGAAGTGTACCTATGATAAAAATTACAGACCTCTACATGCTTTGTAAGTAGGAAAACCTGCAAAATCGGCAGTGTATCAAATACTTGTTCTCCCCACTGTATATATATATATATATATATATATATATATATATATATATATATATATATATATATATATATATATATATATATATATATATATATATATAGTGCCAGTCAAAGGTTTGGACACACCTACTCATTCAAGGGTTTTTCTTTATTTTTACTATTTTCTACATTGTAGAATAATAGTGAAGACATCAAAACTATGAAATAACACATATGGAATCATGTAGTAACCAAGAAAGTGTTAAACAAATCAAAATATATTTAATATTTTAGATTCTTCAAAAGTAGCCACACTTTGCCTTGATGACTGCTCGGCACACTCTTGGCATTCTCTCAATCACCTTCATGAGGAATGCTTTTCCAGCAGTCTTGAAGGAGTTCCCACATATGCTGAGCACTTGTTGGCTGCTTTTCCTTCACTCTGCGGTCCAACTCATCCCAAACCATCTCAATTGCGTTGAGGTCGGGTGATTGTGGAGGCCTGGTCATCTGTGACAGCACTCCATCACTCTCCTTGGTCAAATAGCCCGTACACAGCCTGGAGGTGTGTTTTGGGTCATCGTTTTGTTGAAAAACAAATGATATTCCCACTAAGGGCAAACCAGATGGGATGGCGTATCGCTGCAGAATGCTGTGGTAGCCATGCTGGTTAAGTGTGCCTTGAATTCTAAATAAATCACAGACAGTGTCACCAGCAAAGCACCCCCACACCATCACATCTCCTCCTCCATGCTTCATGGTGGGAACCACACAAGGGGAGATCATCCGTTCACCTACTCTGCGTCTCACAAAGACATGGCGGTTGGAACCAAGAATCTCACATTTGGACTCATCAGACCAAAGGACATATTTCCACAGGTCTAATGTCCATTCTTCGTGTTTCTTGGTCCAAGCAAGTCTCTTCTTCTTATTGATGTCCTTTAGTAGTGTTTTTTTTTGCAGCAATTCAACCATGAAGGCCTGATTCTCCTCTGAACAGTTGATGTTGAGATGTGTCTGTTACTTGAACTCTGTGAAGCATTTATTTGGGCTGCTATCAGCAGAGGTAACTCTGGGTCCATCCCTGTGGCGGTCCTCATGAGAGCCAGTTTCATCATAGTGCTTGATGGTTTTTGCGACTGTACTTGAAGAAACTTTCAAAGTTCTTGAAATTTTCCGGATTGACTGACATTCATGTCTTAAAGTAATGATGGACTGTCATTTCTCTTTGCTTATTTGAGCTGTTCATGCCATAATATGGACTTGGTCTTTTACCAAATAGGGCTATCTTCAGTATACCACCCCTACCTTGTCACAACACAACTGAGTAGCTCAAATGCATTAAAAAAATCCATAATTAAACTTTTAACAAGGCACGCCTTGTTAATCGAAAAGCATTCCAGGTGACTACCTCATGAAGCTGGTTGAGAGAATGCCAAGAGTGTGCCAAGCTGTCATCAAGGTAAAATGTGGCTACTTTGAAGAATCTCAAATATAAAATATATTTTGATTTGTTAACACTTTTTTGGTGACTACGGTACATGATTCCATATGTGTTGTTTCATAGTTTTGATGTCTTCACTATTATTCTAGCAGTAAAAATAAAGAAAATCTCTGGAATGTGTAAGTGTGTCCAAACTTTTGACTGGTACTATATATATATAGTACCAGCTTATATATATATATATATAGTTGAAAAGCGAGCTTTAATGACTCCAACCTAAGTGTATGTATACTTCCAACTTCAACTGTGTATGTGTGTGTGTGTGTGTGTGTGGGTATATATATATATACACACACACACACACACACACACACACACACACACACACACACACACACACACACACACACACACACACACACACACACACACACACACACATACACAGTTGAAGTTGGAAGTATACATACACTTAGGTTGGAGTCATTAAAGCTCGCTTTTCAACCACTTCACAAATGTCTTGTTAAAGCTCGCTTTTCAACCACTTCACAAATGTCTTGTTAGTTTGTGCAAACTATAATTTGTGCATGACAAGTAATTTTTTCAACAATTGTTTACAGACAGATTATTTCACTTAATCACAAATCCAGTGGGTCAGAAGTTTACATACACTAAGTTGACTGTGCCTTTAAACAGCTTGGAAAATTCCAGAAAATTATGTAATGGCTTTAGAAGCTTCTGATATGCTAATTGACTTCATTTGAGTCAATTGGAGGTGTACCTGTGGATGTATTTCAAGGCCTACCTTCAAACTCAGTGCCTCTTTGCTTGACATCATGGGAAATTTAAAAGAAATCAGCCAAGACCTTAGAAAAAAAATTGTAGACCTCCAAAAGTCTGGTTCATCCTTGGGAGCAATACCGCTAAGGAAGGAGACGCGTTCTGTCTCCTAGAGATGAACGTACTTTGGTGCGAAAAGTGCAAATCAATCCCAGAACAACAGCAAAGGACCTTGTGAAGATGCTGGAGGAAACAGGTACAAAAGTATCTATTTCCACAGTAAAACGAGTCCTATCTCGACATAACCTGAAAGGCCGCTCAGCAAGGAAGAAGCCACTGCTCCAAAAACGCCATAAAAAAGCCAGACTACGGTGTGCAACAGCACATGAGGACAAAGTTCTTACTTTTTGGAGAAATTTCTTCTGGTCTGATGAAACAAAAATAGAACTGTTTGGCCATAATGACCATCGTAATTTTTTGAGGAAAAAGGGAGACGCTTGCAAGACAAAGAACACCATCCCAAACGTGAAGCACATGGGTGGCAGCATCATGTGCTTTGCTGCAGGAGGGACTGGTGCACTTCACAAAATAGATGGCATCATGAGGTAGGAAAATTATGTGGATATATTGAAGCAACGTCTCAAGATATCAGTCAGGAAGTTAAAGCTTGGTCGCAAATGGACAATGACCCCAAGCATACTTCCAAAGTTGTGGCAAAATGGCTTAAGGACAACAAAGTCAAGGTAGTGGAGTGGCCATCACAAAGCCCTGACCTCAATCCCATAGAAAATTTGCGGTCAGAACTGAAAAAGCGTGTGCGAGCAAGGAGGCCTAAAAACCTGACTCAGTTACATGAGCTCTGTCAGGAGGAATATGCCAAAATTCACCCAACTTATTGTGGGAAGCTTGTGGAAGGCTACCTGAAACATTTGGCCCAAGTTAAACAATTTAAAGGCAATGCTACCAAATACTAATTGAGTGTATGTAAACTTCTGACCCACTGGGATGTGGTGAAAGAAATAAAAGCTGAAATGAATAATTATCTCAACAATTATTCTGACAATTCACATTCTTAAAATAAAGTGGTGATCCTAACTGAGCTAAGACAGGGAATTTTTACTAGGATTAAATGTCAGGAATTGTGAAAAACTGAGTTTAAATGTATTTGGCAAAGGTGTATGTAAACGTCCGACTTCAACTGTATATCACATTGAATATAAGGAATTTATAACCCCAGATACCTGGTGAACAGATTAGATTGAATAGCGTCCTCAGTACCTGTGTGGTGTGGCTGTCCGTGTCTTCGCTTGTCCTGACCAGGCCCGTGTGATGAAGGAAGGCTGTGAGCGGCGTTACCGAGGTAACCAGGACATAAACCGTCACCATGGCAACGAGGCCAGGGCTCACCAAGTTAAGTGTGGTGATGGCTGGGTTCCTAAGGGAAGGGAAAACAACAACAACGCTAACATTAGCTAAGAAAATCAAACCCATTTGTTTCAACGAGCGAATAGACCCCTGAACACAATTGAGCTGTCAGTTTCGACTAAGGTAAACGTGTTATTACTGGCAGAGTTGACTGACCAATCACCATGTGCCACATGACGAACATCTCCCAGCTTGGGGAGGGGCGATCCACAGGCAGATGGATTGATGCGTAATGCCAGTCCTGAAACAAAACACGGTAACAGAGAAACACACAAGTGATGAGAGACAGTAATCTGTAACTAGTGATGACAGAGACGGTTGAATTTATCATCTATCCTATACTGTCACAAGGCGTTGACATCAGGGCCGTTATCCGAGGTGGAGTAGAGCAGTTCATTTTTGCTGAGTTTGCATTCCTTGTGCTGGTTATGAGTTATGAAATAGCAGAGCAGCTGTGTGTGTGTCCTTGCCTAATAAGTGTCAACCCCTATACATGTTTTGCTTTGCATATCAACAGCCCACTGGGCATGGATGTCAAATCAATGTCTAATCCACATTGGTTCAACGTAATTTCCTTGAAATGACGTGGAAACAACGTTGATTCAACCAGTGTGTTCCCAGTGGGAGGGAGTGAGAGTGTGTTGTCATTATCTGGCACCGTACTACTAATGACATTTCCCACCGGTGGAAACGTGGCGCCAGTAGAGAGAGGGTGTGTGTTCTAAGGCCCAAATCACTATCAGTCCTCGGCATGTTTCAAACTCCTCTCACATTCCTCGGACTCAAATCATTGGCCAGAGAAGGATGAACAAAGCACTCAAATTCAAATCAGTTCTACTGGTAATCCACATCCCTCACATATGATATCTGAATCACAATCTAACGTTCAATATTTCCAAGTGCTAATGGAGCTAGACTAAATCTGAAAGACAGAGAAAACCAAACCACTGTATTCCCTGAAACCACACAACACTGTATTCCCTGAAACCACAAAAAAAAAACATGGCAGTGATTATGCCTGTGTCAGTCAGATTCACTCTGCCGTTTGTAAGATAAATTATGTTCTCAAACAAAGGGTGGGCAGAGACCTGGGTCCTGGTCTAAGTAAGAGGGGTGTGGGCGGTCTAAAAGACCTGAAGAGGGGCTGTGAGGGGGTCTGCAGGACTTCAAGCTGAAAGGGGGCAATTGAGGAGGAGACACTCGCCTTCAACCAGGACTGCACCAATGTCAACATTTGTGTGGGAGACGAGCCAAAAAGAAAGGACAATATTGTTCTAGAAGTGGGAGACAATCTGTTCTGTACAGGGAAGAGAACTCAAAACAAAGAGTAAAGAGGTGGAGGAGAACACACAGAGGACCCTCAGGTATTGTCTAAGACAAGCCCGTTGGTTGTCATTATCTTCCTTCTGAGATATAAAGAAGATAAGTGCCCTTGACGCCAACCAAAAATATATTTTTTGCCCCATCTCCATCAAAGCCCCTCTCTCACTCACTCAATCCATTATCTTTCTTTTCATGCAGTTCTAACAGAGGACGAATATAAGCAGAGATGCATTGGGTCATTATTAACAACTTCTCTGAACTGATCGTTCTCAGAAAGCCAAATTATAGAGAGAGAGAGCAGGTATGAAAGCACTGCAACTCTACGCACGCTGCGCCTTGGTCCATTTATTCCACAGACGATCGTGACACTGCAACCTTTTGAACAAAACAACCACGCATCTTCTCCAAAATGTATCTTCGCCTCATCGTCTACGGTTTCCACTGATACAACTTTAAATAGTACTTTAAGTACTTCAATTTATAGAAGTTTATACAATTTATAGAAGTTATACAAGTCTAGTTACATACGGGTCATTTCCATGAAAACGCATCTGTATTTTAAATGTCTGCTAGCATTGGTCCAAATCTCTACTTTAAGGAACTCAAAGAGCTCGCGTGAAAACTAAAGGTTGCCTGGAAACAGGTGATGACTCACCTAGGTCGTGTTCATTAGGGCACACAACAAAAAATGTTTTCAACGTTTCTTATTGGACAAGTCTCCCCGTTTCAGTCAGTTGTCTTCAGTTTGGTGCATAATGAACACGGCCCAGATATCTTGTATCAGTCAGCGCGCCAGCTGTAGACTCACCTGCTAGCCGGCTGTCTGTCTGGAAGCGACAGAGCCCGTCCACATCAGAGAAGGCCCCCACCAGCCCAGGTATCATGTTGACCTGAGGAGATGACAGATGGGATCCAGTGGATCCAAAGGCAACAAATGAAAGTTAGTGGACTTGTTTGAAGTTGAGGCAAGAGGACTTAGCCAGGTCCCAGATCTGTTTGTGCTGTCTTGCTGACTCCTATAGACCATAGTACTAGCAACAAACAGATCTGGGACAAGGCTAAGGATGGTCCTATACGGTCTCATGTTATGGGATGTCGGTGTTATAGGAGGGTGTGTAAAGGAGAGAGGGAGAAGGAGAGAGGGAGAAGGAGAGAGGGAGAAGGGAATGTGATGTTTGTTGTTGGAGGAGTTCACTGTGTGTTTTCCTGTCGTGTTTGAACTGAGATCCACCATCTCAGGACAGAGCCGTTTTCACTGAATTCTCTCTTGGAAGCCGACTTAGTCCTGGCTTCTAAAAATATTTTCTAGAAGAATCTCTGGGTGGATCTGATTTCACATGAATGCTAGAAGAAAAAAAACTCGTTAGGGGATCAAGCTTCCCTGCTGGGGTTTGAGGAGACTGTGTTACGAGACTGTGACTGTGTTATATGAAACGCACATTAAAACTACACAACCATCATACCCATGTCGGTCAACAATCCGACACGGGGTAACATTCCCACATAGGTCACCAATGTTCCCGTATGAAACGACCTTCCAGTTGAGCATTCCCGTACAGTGTGTGTGTAGCTGGTCTCACCCTCTGATGGGGCTGCAGATGGGAGAAGGACACTCTCCTCAGACAACTCTTCTCTGAACCGCTCAGACACACCAACATACTCCACTCCACACTGCCACCTGAGAGAAAGGGAAATGAGAGGGAACGGATAAAAGTAAACATCTCGTACAAATAAATGAAGCTTTTGAAACCATACCAAATACGGTGCTCCAACTGTGTGAGGTAGAGAGAGAGAGAGAGAGAGAGAGAGAGAGAGAGAGAGAGAGAGAGAGAGAGAGAGAGAGAGAGAGAGAGAGAGAGAGAGAGAGAGAGAGAGAGAGAGAGAGAGACTGACCCAAACTTAAGGAAAGCTTTGACTATGTACAGACTCAGTGAGCATAGCCTTGCTATTGAGAAAGGCCGCCGTAGGCAGACATGGCTCTCAAGAGAAGACAGGCTATGTGCTCACTGCCCACAAAATGAGGTGGAAACTGAGCTGCACTTCCTAACCTCCTGCCCAATGTATGACCATATTAGAGAGACATATTTCCCTCAGATTACACAGATCCACAAAGAATTCGAAAACAAATCCAATTTTGATAAACTCCCATATCTACTGGGTGAAATTCCACAGTGTGCCATCACAGCAGCAAGAGTTGTGACCTGTTGCCACAAGAAAAGGGCAACCAGTGAAGAACAAACACCATTGTAAATACAACCCATATTTATGTTTATTTATTTTAACTTGTGTGCTTTAACCATTTGTACATTGTTACAACACTGTATATATATAATATGACATTTGTCATGTCTTTATTGTTTTGAAACTTCTGTATGTGTAATGTTTACTGTTAATTTTTATTGTTTATTTCACTTTTGTATATTATCTACCTCACTTGCTTTGGCAATGTTAACACATGTTTCCCATGCCAATAAAGCCCCTTGAATTGAATTGAATTGAAAAATTGAGAGAGAGAGAGAGAGAGAGAGAGAGAGAGAGAGAGAGAGAGAGAGAGAGAGAGAGAGAGAGAGAGAGAGAGAGAGAGAGAGAGAGAGCGGTAGAGAGAGAGAGAGCGGTAGAGAGAGAGAGAGAGAGAGAGAGCGGTAGAGAGAGAGAGAGAGAGAGAGAGAGAGAGAGAGAGAGAGAGAGAGAGAGAGAGAGAGAGAGAGAGAGAGAGAGAGAGAGAGAGAGAGAGAGAGAGAGAGAGGGAGAGAGAGAGAGAGAGAGAGAGAGAGAGGTAGAGAGAGGCAGAGAGAAACGGACATAACAGAAATCGAGAGAGAGAGAGAGAGAAACATCTGGTAGCAATTGTACAGCCAGTATTTGGAGAGGAGAGGAAACGTGGTGTTTTTGGCCAGAACCATGGCTGTTTTGGTCTCACTGTTCTGAAGCAGTGAGAATAGGAGGAAGTGACTTAACAGCTATTATGGCAGCCTAGAGATGAATGGATAGCAAGAACTTTACCTTTGTGTGTGTAAATATATATATATACACATACATGCACACCTACACCTGTGTCTGTATACAGAGAGAGATTAAGTGAGTGTAGTGTTCTTTGTAACCGATAATCATTGCTTTCAGGTCTTGCAACAGCTCCCATATCAGCCTGCCATTGGTTGACCCTGATACAGCCCAGAGCCCCAGACCTTCAGAACAGCACACACACACACACACACACACACACACACACACACACACACACACACACACACACACACACACACACACACACACACACACACACACACACACACACACACACACACACACACACACACACACACACACACACACACACACACACACACACACAACACACACACACACACACACACACTGGAATTTAGTGATTTTAGGGGCAAGGCCATTTGGCCTTCAAGAGGTACCCAATCTGCCAGGGCACCAAGGCCATTTGCTAGGGCACCAAGGCCATTTGCTAGGGCACCAAGGCCATTTGCTAGGGCACCAAGGCCAATTCAATTTATTTGAAAAACTAAAAACAGTAGCTTTTCTGTTAAGAAAAACATAAGTGTATGCAAATCCATAAATAATTAGCCTACATGTGTAGGTGATAGGCTTTGGCTACAGCCTGTCATGGCCAGATCGATGCTGACATGAGGGAGGCACCTGAAAATGTAACCAAACATTAATGAGACTTTTAATTCTATATATCAGTGGAGGCTCCTCCTCAGAAGAAGGGGAGGACCATCCTCGCCAGTGAAATTGAAAAATAAATAAAAGTGAAACATTTTTAGATAAAACTATACTAAATATATTCATAAATATATTCATATGTCAACAAATAATTGATTAAACTACACTGTTTTGCAATGAAGGTCTACAGTAACTTCAACAGCACTGTCTGGGGTAGCACCATGGTGTAGCCAGACAACAGCTAGCTTCCATCCACCTCTGGCTACATTGACTTCAATACAAAACCTAGGAGGTTCGTAGGCCTAACCCCCTTCAATAGACATACATGGTAATTATGACCACTTCCGGAGGATGTTCTCCAATCAATCAAAGCTTTTGCAGTATGAACTGACATGTCCATCCAATCACAGTATTAGGATCAAAGAATGAACCTAGTCTGTTGTATTGGGATTGTGTCACAGAGCATTATGGGGGTTCTATGTGTTGAGAAGCTTGGTGGCATTATTGGATAGAGATTGAGAATGAAGAGTGATAGTTGAGCATTTTTGGGATATTATTCAATTCAAATTAGTTTTTTTCTAAATACAGGAGACGGAGGAGGTATATTATTCATTTTTTCAGGACTTTATTTTTGTGTCCAGTTAGTGCAATATGTTTAAATTTGCCTTGCTAACTTAAGTAGCAAGTAGCAGTAGCTAGCAGCATGAGCGTGCAGTTTTCTCCGTGTGAATTAAAACCGCGGGTCGACCTCTGCCTGAGATCAGTTTCATGAAGAAGGAGGAAAAGGTGAGGGCGTTCAATACCAACTGGTATCAAAAGTATAGCTGGTTAACAGGGAGCCTTTCATCAAGCTGCCTGTATTGCTGGCCTTGCCTGCTTTTTGGAAAGCCTGAGCCTTGGGCTGTGACCTGAAGAACATTGATTTCTCAGGTAAACGGCATCACAAAAGCAGGGAGCATATAAATGCCTACATCAGATTCAAGCTTCCGGGAAAAAGCCGCATCGATCATGTAATGGACGAAGGTCCGCGTATTCAAACTGCGCAACACAACGGGAAATTAAAAAGAAACGGATGTATCACTGCCATTTTGGGCATGCAAGAATTTGCTTTTAGATGACACGACGAGAGAGAAAGTTCCACTAACAAGGGAAGCTACAAGGAGCTTGCAGAGGTACTAGCTCGTTATGATGCTTTACTTGCTGAAAATATGGAACTTTCTACTGTCTTTCCTGGGTTTTCGAAATCAATTCAGAATGATTTGATAGCTTCCATCGCATCATCCATTAAAAGAGAGGTGGACACAGCGCCGTTTTTTCGCATGGCAAATAGACAAAACTACAGACATCAGCTGTCGCTTGCAGTTGTTAGTTATCGTCAGGTAGGTGCAAAGCTGGAAGGTGTGGATTAGATTTTCTTTACTTCTAAATTTTGAGGAGATCTTTGCTCACACAGATGTTGTGTTTGACAAAGTGCAGCAGCAAGCCATGGATGTAGCCTACTGTAAGAAAATAGAGAATCTGACAAGCAGAATGGAGGAGCACAAGTCTGATGTAGTATTCAGTGCCATATATGAGAAGGCAGCAAGTATGACTGAGGATCCAGAGATCATGCAGAGGAGGAAGTGTTGGCAGGGCACTCACGATGTAAGGCACACCTACAAAGCACTGTATGACTCAATTCATGATAACATCAAGTCTCAGATAGCACAGAGGTACAAAAGCCTGGACAGCATGCAATTCCTGGAGTTGTTAGTTGTTAGTAAATTTGATTCATTCAATAAAAAATTGGTGCTGCCATAGAGTTACATTAGAAGTGCCCATCCAAGAAGGCCCAAGGTCATTGGCCTCAGATAAAATGACGTCAAATCACGTTATATGTACCGTAGCTTTGATTGGACTGACCATGTCAACATAACACTTTCAAAATCTTAGCTAGCAGTCATCATCATGAATCAAGTTGACAAACTACTGGCAAATCCTTTTCAATCCTTGTCAAATGAAGATACATAATGAAGGTAAATTATAGATAAAAATGGATCGGTGATCATCGGCCACTGGACATAAACATTACACAACAAGTTGGAAATCGCACATTTTTAACAATGAGTGGTTTGGAAGGAATCAATGGCTAACTGCAAGAATTGCAAAGCCATCACTAGCCTGATATTCAGTGGAATGGGTGTGTGGTCTAAGTCTGGGTTTAAGGGTCTCTTTTTCAAGCTTAAAAGGATAAACATTCAACATTGGCCATGCTGACAATCCAGCATGGCTTCTACGGCGCTCAAAACAACTGGAAACTCAGAACTGAGAAATCTCAGCCTTAAAGACAATAGGGAACTCGTGAAAAAAACTAGCTCCGACTGGGAAAATATGTTTTGTATGGTCATCCAACTCGGAATTCCAAGTCGGAAACTCGGGCCTCTATCTAGAGCTCCGACCTGAAGATCACTGACGTCATGATTCGACCTTGTTTTTTTCAGAGTTCCCAGTTGTCTTGAAAGCACCATAAATCCAGAGAATGCCCGACATTGATAATAAAAATTTGTCACAAAAGACCGCCGCACCATCTTCCTGTTCAAGTGAGCACAACAAGGTGATTCCAAAATTATGTCTTGTATGCTGCTGCATAAATTATGTAATATGCCAGGGAGATATGTATACTGTAGCTAAGTAATAAACTCAGCAAAAAAAAAAAGTCCTCTCACTGTCAACTGCATTTATTTTCAGCAAACTTAACATGTGTAAATATTTGTATGAACATAACAAGATTCAACAACTGAGACATAAACTGAACAAGTTCCACAGACATGTGACAAACAGAAATTGAAAAATGTGTCCCTGAACAAAGGGGGGGTCAAAATCAAAAGTAACAGTCAGTATCTGGTGTGGCCACCAGCTGCGTTAAGTACTGCAGTGCATCTCCTCCTCATGGACTGCACCAGATTTGTGAGTTCTCGCTGTGAGATGTTACCCCACTCTTCCACCAACGCACCTGCAAGTTCCCGGACATTTCTGGGGGGAATGGCCCTAGCCCTCACCCTACAATCCAACAGGTCCCAGACGTGCTCAATGGGATTGAGATCTGGGCTATTCGCTGGCCATGGCAGAACACTGATATTCATGTCTTGCAGGAAATCACACACAGAACGAGCAGTATGGGTGGTGGCATTGTCATGCTGGGGGGTCATGTTAGGATGAGACTGCAGGAAGGGTACCACATGAGGGAGGAGGATGTCTTCCCTATAACGCAGAGCATTGAGATTGCCTGCAATGACAACAAGCTCAGTCCGATGATGCTGTGACACACTGCCCCAGACCATGACGGACCCTCCACCTCCAAATCGATCCCGCTCCAGAGTACAGGCCTCGGTGTAACGCTCATTCCTTCGACGATAAACACGAACCCGACCATCACCCCTGGTGAGACAAAACCGCGACTCGTCAGTGAAGAGCACTTTTTGCCAGTCCTGTCTGGTCCAGCGACGGTGGGTTTGTGCCCATAGGCAACATTGTTGCCGGTGATGTCTGGTGAGGACCTGCCTTACACCAGGCCTACAAGCCCTCAGTCCAGCCTCTCTCAGCCTATTGTGGACAGTCTGAGCATTGATGGAGGAATTGTGCATTCCTGGTGTAACTCGGGCAGTTGTTGTTGCCATCCTGTACCTGTCCCACAGGTGTGATGTTCGGATGTACCGATCCTGTGCAGGTGTTGTTACACGTGGTCTGCCACTGCGAGGACGATCGGCTGTCCGTCCCTTCTCCCTGTAGCGCTGTCTTAGGCGTCTCACAGTACTGACATTGTATTTTATTGCCCTGGCCACATCTGCAGTCCTCATGCCTCCTTGCAGCATGCCTAAGGCACGTTCAGACAGATGAGCAGGAACACTGGGCTTCTTTCTGTTTCTGTTTTTCAGAGTCAGTAGAAAGGCCTCTTTAGTGTCCTACGTTTTCATAACTGTGACCTTAATTGCCTACCGTCTGTAAGCTGTTAGTGTCTTAACGACCGTTCCACAGGTGCATGTTCATTAATTGTTTATGGTTCATTGAACAAGCATGGGAAACAGTGTTTAAACCCTTTACAATGAAGATCTGTGACGTTATTTGGATATTTATGAATTATCTTTGAAAGACAGGGCCCTGAAAAAGGGACTTTTCTTTTTTTGCTGAGTTTAGTAAGTGTACGTTGTGTAGTAAGCTGTTAGTAGCCCATGTGCCTAACTCTAATAATTTGCTCCCTCTTCCCCTCATAACTTAGCCTACTGTTCTGACTTGCTGGTGCACATTTAGTCTATAGCCTGTTTTAGAAAAATGTCATAATCAAATATTTTAAGAGCTTTCATTGTCTGCTTATATGTTCCCTTTATTTACCCTACGGTTCTGACTTGGTGTACAGGGAGAATACTGTACGAACGGCCCATGTTCTGAATTCTGTCACTGTACATTTCAAAAGTGCTGAACAAATAGTTATATTGACTACATTAGTCCTAGTTCGCTCTTTAATGTCTTTATCAAAATCACGGATTGCCTCTTATCTGCTCGTCGTCCCCTTATGCAATAGTTTGTACATCTCAATTATCAGTAGAAACCAATTTTTTAAGCAAGTCAGCCATATCAGCAATGTTTTTTTAAAAGGCAGTAAATTATGCTGAATTAACTTTTTCGCTGCCAGACAGGTTTCCGCTGATAGCCAGGTGTATCGGTGGTGTTAAGGCTGTGTAAGGGAGGCGAAGTCAGGTGCAGGAGAGCAGAGTAAACAGGCACACTTTTATTCCATTCAACAATAAGCACAAAAAATGACATAAGTGCCCAAAAACACGGAACATAAACAATAAAAGTATCGCGCGTGAACATACACCGTTAACAATGAACAATTACACACAAAGACATGATGGGGAACAGAGGACTAAATACATGTAGATTGATTGGGGAATGAAAACCAGGTGTGTACGGAACAAGTGTCACGCCCTGACCATAGTTTGCTTTGTATGTTTATATGTTTTGTTTGGTCAGGGTGTGATCTGAGTGGGCATTCTATGTTGTATGTCTAGTTTGTCTGTTTCTGTGTTTGGCCTGAAATGGTTCTCAATCAGAGGCAGGTGTTAGTCGTTGTCTCTGATTGGGAACCATATTTAGGTAGCCTGTTTTATCTTTTGGTTTGTCGGTGTTTGTCTTCCGTGTCAGTGTTTGTCGCCACAGGGTACTGTTTCGTTTGTTCACATTGTTTATTGTTTTGTTTAGTGTTCTGAGTTTAATTAAAAACATCATCATGAACACTTACCACGCTGCGCTTTGGTCCTCCTCTCTTTCTCCCGAAGACGATCGTTACAACAAGACAAAACAAATGGACATGTGAAAAATGGAGCGGCGATGGCTAGAAAGCCGGTGACGTCGATCGCCGTGGTGTTGCGACTGGTGGGAGTGGGTGGGTGGGGGGTGGGGGGTCGTTTGCCCCACCAAAATGTACATGCTAAAATCACCACTGCCAATAGAATATGTCAACTTTTGGACTATGGGGGAAAGTAGATTGACATAGGCTAGTGCTTTTGCTGTTCGTTACTCATCTTGTTGGCTGACGAAAAGTAAATGTGGACACTTCTAACATCTTCAATATGCACCTCGGAATTTGATAAGAAGGACGCTGCATCCCCAATATGTCGGTCTTCACTTGTAGCCTACTTCGGAGCTGCGAAGCCTGTGAGAAGGATCGGTTCACGGGCATTGACCAATAAGAATTGAGATATCTGAGAGAGCACGTGAGTGAGAGGTGCTTCGGAGTAGGCTACGGTGATTGGCAGCCGGGAGAAGGGAATTATAATTATTATATTCAGCCCAAGGGCACAACGGCCACGTTGGTCGCAAGGGATACATTTTCTTAGAGGGCATTACTGCCTAACAAGGGGGCATCGACAGCCACGGCCGCTGATGCCATCAGAGAATTCGAGCCCTGACACACAAGCACGCACAGTCTGCTGGGAGACTAAAAAGGCCCTCAGAGAAAACAACAGTAACAGTAAATGCCAATCTCTGTGTCTCTGTTTGGGTTGGCTTGAGTAAACAGGAAATGATTGGCTCCCTCTAATCTGATGCATTCGAGCCAATAAGAGACTAACACAATTAGGGCTCATCAAATTAAAGATCTGGACTCTTTCTTCCAGGAACCCTACCCTTTCATTCCAGTACACTCCAGTTTTTAGGCCCTGATGTAGATCAGACAAATCCATTATATGGGAGACTGGGCTGAAATTTTCTGTCACACACGTAGCATACCTTGGCAATGACACAGGCAGTGTCCCAATACTGTTAAATGGCCCCATTCCTTGTCTCCTTCACAAGCAAAGGCCACCCCTGCTAATGACACAGGCATATCCCAATACTCTTAAACATTCCCCATTCCTTGTCTCCTCTTTCCATCATAAATACGCACACGTGCAAGGACTGAATATGACGCTTTTATAGGACACTTTTAGGACACAGTCCTAAAGACATTTACCAGGCCCATGCTATTCAGTTTCTGGTCTGGTAAAGTCATTAAGGGTGCTGCTGGGTTCTTTGATCAGGGTGACCAGAGCCCCAGTGTGGTCTACAGGCTGACCTGTCAATCATCACACTGATGGGGTGAGTGACAGCTGGGCGTTCTGACACACAGAGCCTGACCCCTGAGACCTGGCGATACTCTCCTCTTGATAGTAAACACCAGGGGACAGACACACACACACACACACACACACACACACACACACACACACACACACACACACACACACACACACACACACACACACACACACACACACACACACACACACACACACACACACACACACACACACACACACACACACGAATGTGTGTAAACACACACACATAAGTAATCCTTGTGACTAGTCTTACTAGTAGAGCAGTGATTTATGACTCTGAATGACAAGGGTAGTTTAAACATCTGGTCTCCTATAAGTGTCCCTCTCTATCGCTCTCTCCCCCTCTGCCTTCCAGCTGAACTAGCCACACGGTATTTCTGTGCTGAGCTCCAAGGATTTTCCAGTAGTGTCCTTCACTGGGTCACTGGAATACCATTCTCCCTTTCCTACTCCATACACACTCACACAGCCTGGGGCAGACAGAGGGAGTGATTACAGAGAAAGTCCTGAAATAAGAAGGAAATCTTGCCTTATTCATCTCAGTCTTTTTCTGCAATCCAACAATCTTATTTTGTCTGACTGGGATGGGTGTGTACAGTCGAAGGCGGTGTGGGGAGAAGGGGGGGGCGGGGGGTAGTGAGCCCTAAAAAGGACAGTAAAGGACAGTAAACCCAGCAGGTGGTGCAGACCAGGCTCTGTAGCTGTTAACCCTTTAAAACCTCTTCCCACCCACCTGCCTGGCCAGAGCAGCAGGCCTCTCTCACACACACACACCTCTGTTAACCCTGCTCTAATGCCTGTCTGTACGTCATGAGTGACTGGAATACGGCCATGCGCGTGTGTGTATGCGCGCAAGTCACTTGCCTGGGGACAAATAGCTAGTGAATGAAGCCATTGTGTGTATACTTCCTTTCTCCTCACTTGACGAGGGAAACATGGAATAAGTGAATAACGGATTGTTTGTGTATGTGTGCAGGTACAGACTGTACCCTACAGTATACTATTTATCTATCAGCTTCTACCTCTCTTGGACCCTTTCCACCCATTCCTTGCCTCTCATCCCTCTCCATGCTCCCTCCCTCCCTCTCTGCTTCTCTCTACCCATCCTTCCGCCTTAACTGTAAAACCTGCTCACCTCTATTTTACCCTAATCTCTTCATCCTGCATCTCTCTTGATCCTTCTCCTCTTTCCTCCCTCTCCTCCGACCTTTCTTCCACCTTCCCTCCCACCACTCTCGGTCACTGCTATCTTTTCTCAGTGCTAGCTGATGCTGTTGAAAAACGTTTCCCTTCACCCTCCATCTCTCTCTCTATCCATCCATCCCTCCCTCCCTCCATCTCACCGTTGTCGCGTCTCAGGGCGGTGTTGGTCTCGGCGTATCGGGACAGGCTGACCTCGTAGCCTCGCTGCTCCAGGATCCGCTGGAACAGCTGGACCTCTGTATCCGCGGCTACGTGCTGACCCGTCAACACGACGGCCCGCGTGACCCGCCCGGCCCGGTTCTGATTGGACCCCTTGACCTGAGGAAGAGGGGGGAGAGAGGGATGTTCAATATCGACATATAGAGAGGTCACTCCAACCACCAACAGCATTGCTGTATATTTATATGCAATACAAACAAAGACTGTACAGACAGTACATGATGCCAAGAGTGACCATTTCCTGGCAGTTCATATGGAACTATTTCTCATTTCAATCCTATTTGTATTTACATTTTTTATCGAACCTTTATTTAACTAGGCAAGTCTTAAGAACAAATTCTTATTTACAATGACGGCCTAACCCCTAAACTCTACCCCGGATGACGCTGGGCCAATTGTGTGCCACCCTATGGGACTCCCAATCACAGCCGGTTGTGATACAGCCTGGAATCTAACCAGGGTCTGTAGTGACGCCTCTAGCCCTGAGATGCAGTGCCTTAGACGCTGCACCACTCGGGAGCCAGAATGTATTACCGGCACTTAAACAATGCCCCCATAAACGATTGAAAAGGGCATCAAAACAGTGAACAGAACAACCCTAGAGCACTAGGGAGTAGAGCCTGAGCCAAACAAGCTTAAACCCTTAGCGAGCGAGAGAGAAACCAGTTGTGAAGGGTTAGGCTGACAGAGACATATGAAAGCCATGTAGCTGCTCAGCTCGCTCTGTTTACACAACTCTGGGCTGGATAAGCTGGATAAGAATAGCAGCAGGATCAAACTGTGATGGCTGGGGCAGGGGTGAAGGTAGGGAGGGGAGGGGAGACGGAGGGTAGGACAGAGAGAGAAAAAGTTAATCTCCTTTGGTAAGGAGAGGGAGGGCAGTTTTCACTATATCATTTCTGAAGTAGAAGGACTTTTCTTTCAGAACTGTTCGCCCCTCCCTCTCCGTTGCCTGCTCATTCATTTGTCTCTCTATCAATCTCTTCCTCTCTCTTATCCCTTTCTCCTTTTCCTTTGAATCTCGCTCTCCGGTCTTTCTGTCTCTCTCGCTCTCCATTCGTCTCCCCTCTCTCTCTCTTTCTTACCCTTCTCCCTTTAAATCACTCTCTCCAGTCTCTCTCTCTCCATACCATTCCTCTCCAGTCTCTCTATTTTCTCTCGTTCGTTCCTCTCGTTCTCCCGAGGCCTATGGTGGCGTGGCCTGTAAACGTTTCCATCTGGGAGCTGCAGGCCACATCAGAGGGAACATCACAAGACCCCCATAACTACAACGAGTTTCTCTACCCTCCAACCAGCTCCACAGAATCCTTTCCACCCTCTAATACACCCACAGCCCCCTTCTCTCTCCACCTTCCAATACTTACACTCCCCCTTTCCATCCTCTCTTCCCCCAGATACTAATCTCAAACAAGCAATTATTCCACAGCGCTCATCCTGCTGCCTCCCTGCCTGCCAATCCGCCATGGCCCAGTTCAAACACAAACATTATTATTTCATTAGGAGATTCCCCAAATTGGGATCCTAGGCCTAGAACTCTTTTTGTCTTCTTTCATTTTTCTTCCTCTCCCTCGCTCCCTTTCTCCCTGAGTAATAACAAATACACTCCATCACCCCTTCCTCCTCCTCTCTTCTTCCTCCAGCAAGGAAGGAGCGAGTTTACAGTTGGCCCATAACACAGAGTGAAATATTAGAATAATATTACTTTAATAAGCGGGGAATCGAATCAAGGTGTTTATACAACAGAGGCAATCCTCTGAGCAGCGCACCTTCAATATAATCTGTAGCCGAGAGGGACTCATAGTAAACCCACTCATAAACAGTTTATTTGGCAGAGTGAGGGAGAACCACTGCTGGGGAAATGATGTTTGTATTGATTATACTGTTTTGGTATACACAGCACACAGCCGCGAGCTCAGGTTTACCGAGGAAATTGCTTCCACTTTTTCATTTGGTAACTGATTTGATGAGCAAAGGAGTTTGCATCAATGCTGCATAATGCCTCTTTGCACGTACAGAAATAGTGTGGTGAATACAGCCGATTTATGATGTATTCATAGTTTAGTTTAGCAATGGTTAACAAACTATTTACTAATGGTTTATAATGAGTTAACAAGCAGCCCTTAAAATGAAGAGTTCTCCATGTTTTCTAAAATGACCTAATCTGACATCACCAACGAGAAAAAAAATACGGACCGCGACCATCGTCCCCATGACGACCCTGTGACAGACAGTGGAGCCCCTCTAGCTGTCAGAGGGGCAGTAGCATTGAGTGTACAGTATCTGGTATGTGTTCTGCTGATACTGAATCCCAGTATCCCACATTTAGTCGTATATTAATAGACCTGCTATCTTTAACAGTCCTGGCTGACTGGGCCCGACCTATGGTTCTTCCCAACAGGTCACTCTCTCTGGTCCTTCCACCCCATGGCAACCCCCTGGCCATAGCTGCGGGAAGTAGGGGTGCTGAGGGTGCTGCAGCACCCCCTGAAAAATCTGAATTTAAAAAAATGTGGCACCAAAATGTACAGCAACCCCTCCCTCAAACTACTTCTAGTGGCTATGCCCCTGGCACTCCCCTGGCAACCGCTCTGATGCTAGCAGACATATGGTTACGGTAAACATCTTCACCTTAACCCCTCACTCCAGTCCAGATGAAGACCCATACACACAGTACGTGAACACACTACCTAACCAATTGTGACACTAAACTTGACCCCAAACCACAAGACTTCAACATCGTCCACATCCTCCCCCCAAATACATGACTCAATACAGTTTATTGGCTTGATTATGACGTACAGCCAGGTTGTGCCCCACATTCTCTGCCACCACTGCTGAAATATGAACGCAACAGAGTGATGTGATGTCACAGCAGTGTTTTTGGATGGTCACATGTGAACTGCGTGGTGCTCTGCTCTGGGTTGGTTTCCAGACACAGATCTCTACAGTTTCTACAACACACCATTTCTAAGCAAAACAAGACAGATGTATCACTTTAACCCCAACCTTCTACCACAATAGTAGCTACACTGACACTGTTAGTAAATATGGGGAAAGACAGCTTTCAATGGACTGAGAGTACTACAATATTTACGAGTGACTCACATGATCTCAGCAGCCCATACAAATCAAAGCGTTTCCATACGACCGTGAAAAGTCAACCCACATAAATCTACCCTGGGTTCACTTCACATACCACATCCAGTGTGTGATAGCTAGCCCTCTGAGGTGGGTCTGTTAACCGTGCCCTATAATGACCATGTTTCCCTCCATCTGTGGAGAGAAGGAGGAATGCAGGGGGTTAATGGGCCTTGCACTCGTTTAGAAGGAAAATACATGTGTGAAAGTTTAGCTGTCTAGGGAGAGGGAGGAGAGAGAGAGGGAGAGAGGAAGAGAGGGAGAGATGGGGAATTAGGGGACAGGAGGGTGAGCCAAAAGGAGAAAGGCCTGTTTGTGTGAGACTGCAGGAGAGTCTGGAGAGGCCGAGGCTGGCTGTATAAGTCCTGGTTCTGGCCCTGTCTGTGTGTTAGTATTCATCTGGGTCTGGAAGGCCTGTTTGGTCATGCACTACCATGCTGCATCTCTCCTTGGTTACTGGTGAAGGATCTGCCAAGGAGGCTTCTGTTCTCTACTTCTCTCATTTATTCTCACAGTCATTCTCTCCCTGCCTCCATTTCTCATCCCTCACTCTTTTCTTCCTCCACTCCCTCTGACCCTCTGTCAAAATATCCATCTGAGCCCTTCATTGCCCCATCTTTCTGGCTCTCTTTCCCACTCTCTCCTTCCATCCCTAACCTTCTCGCTCGGTGACAGGATGTGGCTTAGTCTTACCACTGGCTCCATGGGTAGAGTTCAGTGTGTCTGAGAGGCCCAGGGTTATAAATACTCCCATCTCAGCCATGCACACAGAGACAGACAGAGAAACAGATATACAGCCCACTGGCAATATATAGACACCCATTCCATGACTCATATCACCCAGTCACATCCAAGGCCAAACACCCATATTGAGGGGGTCTGCAAAACGCATATCGCCCTATCCCATATAAGTCACATTCAGTACATCGAGTAAGACATCTTGTTCTAAGTTGAGAGCAGTCAAAACAAATCAGAAAGTCATCATTCAATCACAACAAATGTGCATTTTACATGCGCAAATATGTAGTTAAACATAACAGAAAGCTACATGCATAATGACTCAATGTACCCATTTGAAATATGTATCCAGAGGCAACTTGAGCATACTTCCTTATAACCACATACCCTTACAAACAATACCTCCTATGCTGTACTCACAGGTGAAATACCTACCCGAGAAGACATTAACCCATATCAAATATAAACATAGACCTACACATTGGCTGGCTACTAAACATCCAATTCCATAGAGTAGTGAAGCATGCAAGGATCAGACCTTTACAATACAGACCTCAGACAAGAACTATGGGTACACATTGGGGACATACTGTACATGCTCTTAAAACTGCCCTACTGTACTGTAAAGTAATGCACACATCAGACAGGTGGGGTGAGCTGTCTAAAATCATCTCCAGACTTCCAAGTATTTGTCTCCATCTTTCCTCAGTACAGTAATATGGTGCAGGTGTCTCCATCCTTCCTCAGTACAGTAATATGGTGCAGGTGTTTCCATCCTTCTTCAGTACAGTAATATGGTGCAGGTGTTTCCATCCTTCCTCAGTACAGTAATATGGTGCAGGTGTCTCCATCCTTCCTCAGTACAGTAATATGGTGCAGGTGTCTCCAGCCTTCCTCAGTACAGTAATATGGTGCAGGTGTCTCCATCCTTCCTCAGTACAGTAATATGGTGCAGGTGTTTCCATCCTTCCTCAGTACAGTAATATGGTGCAGGTGTTTCCATCCTTCCTCAGTACAGTAATATGGTGCAGGTGTCTCCATCCTTCCTCAGTACAGTAATATGGTGCAGGTGTCTCCATCCTTCCTCAGTACAGTAATATGGTGCAGGTGTCTCCATCCTTCTTCAGTACAGTAATATGGTGCAGGTGTTTCCATCCTTCTTCAGTACAGTAATATGGTGCAGGTGTCTCCAGCCTTCCTCAGTACAGTAATATGGTGCAGGTGTCTCCAGCCTTCCTCAGTACAGTAATATGGTGCAGGTGTCTCCGTCCTTCTTCAGTACAGTAATATGGTGCAGGTGTTTCCATCCTTCTTCAGTACAGTAATATGGTGCAGGTGTCTCCAGCCTTCCTCAGTACAGTAATATGGTGCAGGTGTCTCCATCCTTCTTCAGTACAGTAATATGGTGCAGGTGTTTCCATCCTTCTTCAGTACAGTAATATGGTGCAGGTGTCTCCAGCCTTCCTCAGTACAGTAATATGGTGCAGGTGTCTCCATCCTTCCTCAGTACAGTAATATGGTGCAGGTGTTTCCATCCTTCTTCAGTACAGTAATATGGTGCAGGTGTTTCCATCCTTCTTCAGTACAGTAATATGGTGCAGGTGTTTCCATCCTTCTTCAGTACAGTAATATGGTGCAGGTGTCTCCAGCCTTCCTCAGTACAGTAATATGGTGCAGGTGTTTCCATCCTTCTTCAGTACAGTAATATGGTGCAGGTGTTTCCATCCTTCTTCAGTACAGTAATATGGTGCAGGTATCTCCATCTTTCCTCAGTACAGTAATATGGTGCAGGTGTCTCCATTCTTCCTCAGTACAGTAATAT
Organism: Salvelinus alpinus; assembly: GCF_045679555.1. NCBI lineage: Eukaryota > Metazoa > Chordata > Actinopteri > Salmoniformes > Salmonidae > Salvelinus > Salvelinus alpinus. The sequence goes on along the minus strand of NC_092096.1, from coordinate 35,683,285 downwards.
GGTGCAGGTGTCTCCTAGCCTTCTATCAGTATCATCAACTGAAGAGTTTCCTTCATATGCTACCACTTCTATTGCTGCTAGCAGTCTGTTCAATTTAGATTACTGGTCATTTAGAAAAGGATACCAAGTAGAGGACTAATTAACAGTATTGTGACCCAGCCATTAGAGTACACCAGGGGAGGCTCCTCCTCAGAGGAAGGGAAGGACCATCCTCCTCAGTGAATTTCATAAATGTTTTAATTGTTAAACACATAAAAAGTTATCATTTTTAGATAAAACTATACTAAATATAATCACGTTACCAAATAATTTATTAAAATAATATTTTGCAATGAAGGTCTACAGTAGCCTCAACAGCACTCTTTAGGGTAGCACCACGGTGTAGCCGGAGGACAGCTAGCTTCTGTCCTCCTCTTGGTACATTGACTTCAATACAAAACCTTGGAGGCTCATGGTTCTCACCCCCTTCCATAGACTTACACAATAATTATGACAACTTCCAGAGGACGTCCTACAACCTATCAGAGCTGTTGCAACATGAACTGACATGTTGTCCACCCAATCAAAGGATCAGATAATTAATCTAGTACTGAAAGCATAAGCTACAGCTAGCGAGCCATGCAGTATATAAAATGTGGTGAGTCGTTGACTCAAAGAGAGAGAAAGACAATCGTTGAACAGTTTTGAACAAATTAATTTCTTCCAAAATGACGGAGAAGCAAGAGAGAAATAGAGAGAGATTGTCATTTTTTATAAATTTTTGTTACTTTAAGTTTCACTTACTTAGTTAGCAAATGCAGCTAGCTAGTTTAGCAGACACAAACACCTTGTTCAAATAGGGGGATGCTATGTTAGTTAGCTGGTTATGACTATTCAACAAAACACTGGAACTCTTCCAAGTCAACGTAAGCTTTTGGTTTTACTAATTTATTGCCATCGGGGCCCGCCGGTGTAAGTGCTAAACTTCTTACTGACTGTACACTGTAACGTTACTGCATGATTGTAGCAGGTTTACTAACACGTTAGTTCTATTAGCTATGTTGACTATGAAGTTAATATGGTGACAACGATGTAGGTTGTGTGTAGACGTTATGATTTGGAAAGTTTTTTTCGCCTGGGGCCTGTTGCACAAAAGTAGAATTAAGACATCCGGGATAAATGACTCAGCTGAGCTCAATGAAGCCAAAACATGTGCGTCCAGGCTTAATTGGTTGCACAAAGACCAAGCCAGGATGAGCAGACACGGATTCATTAAGCCAGGTGAAACCAATCCTGGATAGGTGCGCGCTCACGGCTCACTCAAATAGACCCCGCCACAGATCACAGATTAACAGATTTACCATGGCAACTAGAGCCGCGTACTTTTCCCCGTAGGAAGCACAAATCCTCATGGAGGCATACGAGGAGGTAAAAGATATAATTAAGAAGAAAGGCAACACCGCCACAGTGATAAAGCAAAGAGAAAAAGCGTGGCAAAGTATTGCAGACCGCCTGAATGCGTAAGTAGTGCACAATTACACACTCACCGCTCCGCTGAAACATCACAATTACAATTCAAATATTTAATTCACATCTCCAAAAATGCAGTTGTACTGTAATTATGAAACGGTTAAATTTTTAATTGAAATGCACTGCAGATATGAGTGAAATTGTGTAAAGTAACTCCATCACACTGTATAAAGCTATGATAAATTTTTTGATATTTTTACTGAAAACAAGACAAAAATACCAAGTAATTTTTTGCAGTGTGACTCCATTAAATGTGTGTGTGTGTGTGTGTGTGTGTGTGTGTGTGTGTGTGTGTGTGTAGATTAAACATGAACGGGCCAAAACGGACATGGCAGCAGGTCAAAATCAAATACAAGAACATTCTGCAGAATGGTATGGTCCCTGACTAATATTTAACAAAGCACAAGCATATATTGTACCCAGAAGGTGCCTGCTCACACATTGTCTGTACTGTTTTAGCAGTGAAAAAGAATACCCACAGACAAGGCACGGGTGGTGGGTCACCAAAGGCTGACCTTACCCCAGCAGAGGACATGGCCTTGGAGCTAAATAAAGGCAGGCCCGTCTTAGAGGGGATCCCTGGGGGGAAAGAGACGAGCATAGGTTCCTCCCAAGATGCCACCCGCTTCATTCAAGGTATGTCCTTCCATCTCTACATGGGATACAACCACATTCATATTGAATCAATTTGGACTGTCTGACTTTGGTTTACCTATTGCCTTGCAGTGTCTGGCAGCACTGTGTTCCTGTTAGAGCCACCAGCACAAGCACCAGACGATGCTGATCCAGTGAGTACTCCATCAAAGGCATACTGTAGGCCTGGCATGTCTTGTCTACTAGCTTCAATATGAATCCGATTAAATGTGATAGGGTGAAGGCCCCAGTGCAGCAGCAACAGCACATGATGGAGACGATGATGAGGAGGAGACCATCTCTCTGGATTCCAGAAGGCATGAGGTATCATGTTAAGACTGTGAAAGTACTATTTACTCTACAATGGTGAGGAGTCCTCATCAAAATCAAAAAATCTAATTTCTTTTACAGGACCCAGATGCTATACAGTGGGAAAACCAGCCTGGCAACATAGTGCGTATTAATAAAAGGACACCACATCCTGCCAAATTCCAGCTGCGCTAATGGTATTGTGTTCACAGAGCTCACAAGCTATCAGAAAGTTGTATGGCAACCACCTCCGGCGCCAAATAGAACTGGCAGACATAGACATTCAGTACAAGAAGAAAAAGATGGAAAATCTTGCACTGGAGTCCGAAATAAAAAAGAGGACAATTAGGAAACTGGACCTTGAAATAAAAAAACTTGAGAGGGAGGTGAGATATGCCTTCAATGTACACTGTATGCTAACTGTAACACAAATGTATTAATCATTATTTTTCTTTCCTCCCCCAGCTCCAAGAAGATGACACAGCTCAAAATAAAAATGAGGTATATTCTCGTAAAGTCAAGTGAGCCATGACATATGAGCTCTTATTGTGAGCACACAGGACGGTGGCATCTTTCTAAGTTTTTTTTTATTTTCCCAGCAATCAGTACAACCAAGTCATCGTTATAAGGCATCGCCCTCTTTTGCCCACCCCCCCAGCACCAGGTGTGGCCACTAGCCTATATGAAGGCCCAAAATTGTGTGTTCCTTTCTGCTCTGACAATGGCATGCCCATTCGTGCGAGATGTGGTGGATGAAGAAGCACTTGTGCTGAGGAGAGCCTTCAGGCGAGAAAGGGTCTTCAGGGACCGGTTGGACCCACTGGCCTTCCCTGATGACCATCTATATGAAAGATACAGGTTTTCTGCAGATGGCATCAGGTATCTATGCAGACTACTGGGTCCCAGGATTAAGCACCGCACTGCACGGAGCCATGCACTGAGTGTGGAGCAAATGGTTTGTGTGGCCTTGCGCTTTTTTGCTAGTGGAGCCTTCCTGTACTCAGTGGGGGATGCAGAACAGCTGAACAAGGCCACAATTTGCCGCACAATAAGGAGTGTGTGTCTGGCTATCAAAGCATTAGCAGATGTCTTCATCTCCTTCCCTGGCCACAGAAGACTCTGTGACATCAAAGAGGAGTTCTATAGGATTGCAGGTAAGAGGATCTACAAATTACAGGACAACTGTTAACACATAGTAGGATACTCATTACTTTGTGTGACAGGTTTCCCCAATGTCATTGGTGCAGTGGACTGCACACACATAAGGATAAAAGCCCCCTCAGGTGCCCATGAGGCCGATTTTGTGAATAGGAAATCCTTTCACAGCATTAATGTTCAGGTGAACATAACTTTTTGATATTGTCCATTGACGAACACTCTGCATTGCCAGTGATGTGCATTGATTGGTGTAATATTCCTCATCTTATGATTTCAGATGGTCTGCAATGCTGACTGTGTGATCAGCAATGTTGTGGCAAAATGGCCTGGCTCAGTCCATGACTCCAGAATCTTTCGGGCCTCTGAAATCTATCAGTGCCTATCACAAGGTAAGCCACACAACCCCTATTTATAACCATCATGGCTGTGTCAAGAATATCACTGTGTTTATGAGGTAGTAATGATGAGATTTTGTGTTGACAGGTGAATTCTCTGGTGTGTTGCTGGGAGACAGGGGGTATGGCTGCCAGCCTTTTCTCCTGACACCTTTCACAGACCCCCAGGAAGCACAGCAGGCCTACAACCATGCCCATGCCAGGACCAGGGCCAGAGTTGAAATGACCTTTGGCCTCCTGAAGGCACGCTTTCACTGCCTTCACAAATTAAGGGTCAGCCCTGTTAGGGCATGTGATATTACTGTGGCTTGTGCTGTCCTCCACAATGTGGCCTGCCTGAGGAAGGAGAGGGCCCCCAGAGTGCCACCAGCCATGGACTGGGACAATCCGGCAATCTTCCCTGATGACGACAGTGGTCGGCTGCTGAGGGACCAATATGTGTTGAATTATTTTAGTTAGTATGTGTGCTTTCAATTTTGGTTAAATATGTCCTGCGGTGGCAGAGGAATTTGGGTTTTTTTGGGTTTGTTTTTTGACGAATTTGGCCTCTTATGATGTTTGTGCGGTATACTGTGTGTAATACAAGGCTGCAGGGAGGCTACTGCATCCATTAATTTGTCTGTTCAGTTGATGTGTATGGATTTGTCCTGCATTTATTTTAGTGTGCAGACATGCAGGGTGTGTTATATACAGACCTTTGAATGTGTATGTATCATTTTGTATAATATGCTTGGATTCTGTGCTTTCCATCTTGTAGAGTCACTGTGACTTCAGTTTCGAAAGGAGCTGATGGTTTACCTGCTTTGTTTTGTCCTTATTCAATAAAGGAACATAATGTTACACATTGTGTTTTTATATTCATATGGAATGTGTATTTGTTTATATGACAGAGTACTAGGGCCACACTGAAGAAAAAGGATAAAGTCATAAATTTATGAGGCTGGTTCTTTCTGCAGAAAAGCTACATATTGTTTTTGCAGTTTTGATACTTATGACAATGTGATACTTAATATTCTGGCACATCAGCATGTCTTTGTTTATGAAACCATACTGAAGTACAATTTCACGAAATGCCCCACATCTGTCATTTTAACAACTGTCCTCCTTTAAAACAACTGGTTACAATATTATGACTTGTGTTTTTTTCCCCTCTGTGGCCCTAATATTCTATCATTTTATATATAGCCTTATAGTCTATGGGAAACTGTAAATTATCTAATGATAGCAACATCATCTAAAAATCATTTTTTATCCCAAATCATTGAAATTAATGATCACAAACGTTTAAATAATAACAGTGGGTCTAGTTATATGTGATAACAATGTATAGTGAGCAGTGAAATAACTATTGGTTTCCATTTGTGGTGACTGCTGACTGACATTAGGGATGAGATTAAATAGATCCTGGAATTTAGCCTGGTCTGGAGCAGGCTAGCTCCACAGAATAAATCTCCATGGTAATTTATACCATAACATATCCTCCTGCCCCCTATCCATCTTTAGTGCAACCGGATTACGGATCAATTGAGCCAGGATCACCAAGATATCCTGGCTTAATCCCTTATCCTAGTTTTGTGCAACAGGCCCCTGGTCACATACAGCTGATGTGTTGTGCATTGAAGTCCACAAGCGCAGGGACAAGGTGAGAGGAAGAGAGTGCATAGATGCGAGAAGGAAAACAACATGGCTGCTATGAATGATCAGGGGTGTATTAATTTCCCGCCGATTCTGTTGAAAAGACATTTTTTAAACGGAAGCAAATGAAACCAAATGGGGATAAACATACCTGAATTTGTCCAATAGATACTCTCATTTGCAACTGTTGGACTAATGGTTACACACAATATCAGCTAGATGCAGGCAAGAGCGTGCAAGGTGGTATTGAATGTGTCACTGTCTGTGCACCTACGTTGTAAACTTTCAATAATAGGCTCCCTTATGTGTATAGGGGAAAAAATTGTATAATGTAGTAGCCTAAACCTATTGCTGTTACATTGAACTAGGTGAATGGAATATGAATGCAAGTCATCCAATATGTTGTAATAGAAATAAGGCCATGCTCATGAAAAAAAATGTGTCCTCCCTCATCTTAAACAGCACTGACCACCACTGGAGTACACACATGGGCAGACCTACCTCCCCAGCACCCTAACTGACTCCCTGACGCTACCTCCCCAGCACCCTACTGACTCCCTGACCCTACCTCCCCAGCACCCTAACTGACTCCCTGACCCTACTCCCCCAGCACCCTACTGACTCCCTGACCCTACCTCCCCAGCACCCTAACGGACTCCCTGACCCTACCTCCCCAGCACCCTAACTGACTCCCTGACCCTACCTCCCCAGCACCCTAACTGTCTCCCTGACCCTACCTCCCCAGCACCCTCCTAACTGACTCCCTGACCCTACCTCCCCAGCACCCTAACTGACTCCCTGACCCTACCTCCCCAGCACCCAAACTGACTCCCTGACCCTACCTCCCCAGCACCCTAACTGACTCCCTGACCCTACCTCCCCAGCACCCTAACTGACTCCCTGACCCTATCCAAGACCTTCTCCCCTGCACCCTAACGGACTCCCTGACCCTACCTCCAGCACCCTAACTGACTCCCTGACCCTACCTCCCCAGCACCCTAACTGTCTCCCTGACCCTACCTCCCCAGCACCCTAACTGACTCCCTGACCCTACCTCCCCAGCACCCTGTCTCCCTGACCCTACCTCCCCGGCACCCTGTCTCCCTGACCCTATCCAAGACCTTCTCCCCTGCACCCTAACGGACTCCCTGACCCTACCTCCAGCACCCTAACTGACTCCCTGACCCTACCTCCAGAGCACCCTAACTGACTCCCTGACCCTACCTCCCCAGCACCCTAACTGACTCCCTGACCCTACCTCCCCTGCACCCTAACGGACTCCCTGACGCTACCTCCCCAGCACCCTAACTGACTCCCTGACGCTACCTCCCCAGCACCCTAACTGACTCCCTGACCCTACCTCCCCAGCACCCTAACTGACTCCCTGACCCTACCTCCCCTGCACCCTAACGGACTCCCTGACCCTACCTCCCCAGCACCCTAACTGTCTCCCTGACCCTACCTCCCCAGCACCCTAACTGACTCCCTGACCCTACTTCCCCAGCACCCTACTGACTCCCTGACCCTACCTCCCCAGCACCCTAACTGACTCCCTGACCCTACCTCCCCAGCACCCTAACTGACTCCCTGACCCTACCTCCCCAGCACCCTAACTGACTCCCTGACCCTACCTCCCCAGCACCCTAACTGACTCCCTGACCCTACTTCCCTAGCACCCTACTGACTCCCTGACCCTACCTCCCCAGCACCCTAACTGTCTCCCTGACCCTACTTCCCCAGCACCCTAACTGTCTCCCTGACCCTACCTTCCCAGCACCCTAACTGTCTCCCTGACCCTACCTCCAGAGCACCCTAACTGACTCCCTGACCCTACCTCCCCAGCACCCTAACTGTCTCCCTGACCCTACCTCCCCAGCACCCTCCTAACTGACTCCCTGACCCTACTTCCCCAGCACCCTACTGACTCCCTGACCCTACCTCCCCAGCACCCTACTGACTCCCTGACCCTACCTCCCCAGCACCCTAACTGACTCCCTGACCCTACTTCCCCAGCACCCTACTGACTCCCTGACCCTACCTCCCCAGCACCCTAACTGACTCCCTGACCCTACTTCCCCAGCACCCTAACTGACTCCCTGACCCTACCTCCCCAGCACCCTAACTGACTCCCTGACCCTACCTCCCCAGCACCCTAACTGTCTCCCTGACCCTACCTCCCCAGCACCCTCCTAACTGACTACCTGACCCTACTTCCCCAGCACCCTACTGACTCCCTGACCCTACCTCCCCAGCACCCTACTGACTCCCTGACCCTACCTCCCCAGCACCCTAACTGACTCCCTGACCTTACTTCCCCAGCACCCTAACTGACTCCCTGACCCTACCTCCCCAGCACCCTAACTGTCTCCCTGACCCTACCTCCCCAGCACCCTCCTAACTGACTCCCTGACCCTACCCCCCCAGCACCCTAACTGACTCCCTGACCCTACCTCCCCAGCACCCTACTGACTCCCTGACCCTACCTCCCCAGCACCCTAACTGACTCCCTGACCCTACCTCCCTAGCACCCTAACTGACTCCCTGACCCTACCTCCCCAGCACCCTACTGACTCCCTGACCCTATCCAAGACCTTCTCCCCTGCACCCTAACGGATTCCCTGACCCTACCTCCAGAGCACCCTAACTGACCCCCTGACCCTACCTCCAGAGCACCCTAACTGACCCCCTGACCCTACCTCCAGCACCCTAACTGACCCCCTGACCCTACCTCCAGCACCCTAACTGACTCCCTGACCCTACCTCCCCAGCACCCTAACTGACTCCCTGACCCTACCTCCCCAGCACCCTAACTGACTCCCTGACCCTACCTCCACAGCACCCTGTCTCCCTGACCCTATCCAAGACCTTCTCCCCTGCACCCTAACTGACTCCCTGACCCTACCTCCAGAGCACCCTAACTGACTCCCTGACCCTACCTCCAGAGCACCCTAACTGACTCCCTGACCCTACCTCCCCAGCACCCTAACTGACTCCCTGACCCTACCTCCAGAGCACCCTAACGGACTCCCTGACCCTACCTCCAGAGCACCCTAACTGACTCCCTGACCCTACCTCCCCAGCACCCTAACTGACTCCCTGACCCTACCTCCAGAGCACCCTAACGGACTCCCTGACCCTACCTCCCCAGCACCCTAACTGACTCCCTGACCCTATCCGAGACCTTCTCCGAGAGTCTGGTTAGTGCCAGTGGTCAAAACGCTGAAACCTCCTCCCATACACACGTTCAGCCAATCAGCGTCAAAGCAGCAAACAAGCTTCCAGATCTTTCTGGCAGGGGTTCCACTCTGAACTCCACGAAACATGCTCCACACATATGCGGCGAGTTTGAACGCCGCTCTGATGGGAGTACCAGTGCCATTGAATCCCAGCGTGTATGTGTGTGCGAGTGAGGCTGTGTTCCATGCTTTTCTGATCCATGGTCCAGCCTCCTGCCTCCTGCCCTGGGACTGAATGGGTCTATCAGTGTCTGGAAGAGACTCAAAGGGGATAAAGAGCTGGAGGATCACATTCCGTATCTCCGTTCTAACACTTCCTACTGGCCTACTGCCGGAGCACTCATGCCGCTAGCACCCGGGAAAGACTGGGACAGCCATACACAGGTGCTAACTGCATACACACGCACATGGACACACACTCTCAGACACGCATTGCAAACCTTTTACACAAACACCCTTGCCAAAACACCCCACCCCTAACAACTCTCCAGCAATTCCAATCACCATCCCGCCCCAGACAGATACAATACTGAACACCCCATACACACAGTGTGAAGCTACTCATTATGACATGCCACAGAGGGTAACAGGCACAAACACTACAGTGGCAGGGCTTTTGTAACGATGGCTCTAGACATGCCAACAAGCAACCCCCACCACCCCCCCAGTCACACTCAATGTCAACTATGAAAGACTCCTTTGAGTATATCATGAAAGGAGAAATAAGGGCAATGTAATGGCTCAGACTTCAAACTTCTGATTCACAATAAGTCCGACATTCAGAACTTTTCGAGTTGGGTCTCTAGAACACAGAGTTGCACTCAACAGCTAAACTGAGGCAGCGTGTTTGTGGTGGATAACAAATTTGGCTGTGACAGCTCGCTTTCTCCCTGTCAACCACATAGTCAATATAGTCACATAGTCAAGTCCAACAGACTTCCTCTCCCTCTCCCTCTATCTCTCTCTCTCAACACCATCCCTCCTCCCCCCTCTCCTTGTTTATTTATTATCTCCCTTCCTCTCCAAGGGTCCAAGACAACCAGAGAGAAGGAAAAGTATGGCCTAATAAAATAACTGTTCCAGGAACACTTTCCTAATTTAACCCATAATGGTAAAGGTTAGAAGTGGGTAAGTAGAGCTGATCTAGAATCAGTTGTTAGAGGTAGATGGTAAACAGAGAGCTGTGTAACGACCTGGGGTACTAGCAGCTGGTCTGCGATCTATGGCAGCATCACTCTTGTCAGAATACAACACACACTTCCTGAAAGACTGAAAAGCAAACACAGTAACAGTGGGATTGCCAGAATACTCTCACAATTACAGAGCAGTCAAGCAAGGCTATAATGGTCAAGGTATTGGCCACATTTGAGGCAGCTGGGTAATAAATACATTTAAATCCCTCATCTTCGGGTTTATCACAGATTATGTCAGCTGTCATTTTATGGACGCATGAGAGCTGTAAAATGAGGGTTTCTCCGACTTGATTAACGGCCGAACTTGTAGGCTACATCAGGGAACACTTTCAGAAAAACAATCACTTAAAATAACCCAGGAAATTGATATGCAACCTTGTTTTGAAAGGTTCCCACAGGTGTCAATCATCTGTGTGAAGAGCGCTTCTAGAGCACGTGTCCAGCTGACCAATGGGCATTGAGCCTCGAGCCCCCAGCTCGCTCATCTAAATACCTCAACACTAACATCTATAGAAAAAAAACTGTTCACTATTCTTAAACATTTTACGTAACTTGACAACTAAATTAAAATAGGCTCAACCTGTTCGTTATATAGGCTAAACCAAGGAGTCAGCATCCAATCATTTTGTTGTGAGACTTGAAGCTAAGGTTGTTGTTGCTCATTAAAGTTAATTCAACTCAGACGGTGTTTTGAGCCCAAAGACAAAACACAGGCTGCATAGAGTGTCATGCAACCATTGCACGCAACTAACGCAGCACTGTGTAAAGATATAGTCATTGTGAGATGGACTTGTATCAAAGCTTTTCCCATTGTGGGATGGATCAAAGCTTATCCTTGAATCTACAATATTCAAGGTTCATCCCAACTGCATGTAGGCTACCTAATGCACAGTACAAAAATTGGACAATAGACAGCATTTCAGTGCACTTCTATCATAAGCCCACTTACATATCTGTCCCTTTCCAAAGCCTCCAGGGTAGAAATAAGCCTCACAGGGTCCTGCAGAAGTTCATCAAATACCTCCAACGCTCCAGTCATCGTTGACTTGTTGCGTTCATCAGCCGCGGGTGGGCCGCCTTTGAACCGACTCCGTGCCTCCATCAGGGTCTGGTAGAAAAGACACACCGCGACCCCTAGGAGCAATAATCGTCCGGAGCAATACCTGCGGCGGAGCGTCCAGAGCCGCCGAAGAAACATTCCCGCTTCACTCCCAACTTTGCTGGCAGAAGAATAAAGGCATACCATGAGGGAAGAAGATGTTTAGCCTACTTCTTCTCCGCGTCTCACTCAGACCTCACACAACTCTGGCCGTTAGCCCCGCTGCTCTGTGTTTTTTATATCTGTAAAAACACGCACTTCAGGAATAAGCCACGGCCTGAAACATTGTGCTGCATTTTATCTTTCAAAGATGAGCTGGTTGGTATTTCAGAGGGGGTACACGGTGTCCAAGAGCCGTCGCTATGGCAAATTTGAGTGTTGATTTGTGAGCTGGCACAAACAAACAAAACCTTTTCCCCAACGTTGTTATTCCGTTATTCGTGATAATGAAGTTAGATCAAAGTGAGCCACAGTCCAACTTTCACATCCTCGAACACTATGGAGCCCCGAGAGAGCATGGAAAAGTTTTCCCTCTCTCTTTCTTTGGGGAAGAGTGCCCCTCAGATGATTAAAAACATTCTCGAGTAGCGGAACCTCATGACTGTGGCTAGATCAGACTCTGCTCCTGCCCGCTGTCAGAAAACTGCCATTCCCATCCAGAACCAAAAGCAGGACGCATGAAAACATCCCGTCAGACACAGATAGAGCCAAACTGAAGTTAGAAAAATGAAGAACTTCACCAAGACTTCAGACCCTGAAATAGACTACAGACTACAAAGAGGGTTTCCACTATATCCGAGCGCTGCCTGCGCACCGGGGGGCGACTTCACCTGGTTTGGGTTAGGCTACTCTAAGAGAAAAAAGTAAACAGTAGCCGAACTTCCGCTCCGCGCAGACGTCTGGATTACAGTCTCACACACAGGTCTACTGGTTCCCAAAAGTAAAACTCCCTCGGGTAAAGAAAAAAAATAAGTGGAGTTTATACCATAGATCCTTTTCAACTGGATAGTCGAGGAGCGTTCTTGTAAAGTAACGGTTTTGGAATTCCACGATGTACACTGAGCGGTCTAAATGTGCACACATGCCTACTCCGTCGGGGGTCGAGGTATGCTCCCCCTCATTCCAAATTGTGGTAAAAGACAGAGCTCACTCTTTGCTATTTGTGGCACATACACCAGTCCTCCATTGGCTCATTATTTAGAGAAAGGAGTTGGAGCCCTGCTTTGTTTCAGTCAGATGTGGTGAGAGAGAGGCTATTGAAAAGGTTCCCTTTTGGAGCAAGGGCCGAAAACATTGTCCCTTTTTTTGGTGAAGTTGTAATTTCTCCAAGACACCCCAGGTTCCTACTAAAAATATAGTTATTATGGCAGTATGTGTCTACCATCAATAGAATGACTGACAGGAGTGGCTACTGTCTACCCAAATCCCCTTGTGTGTGAGGGCTGCAACACTGCTGGTTTTCATTACCCTCCTCAAATCAGGGAATGATTTAGACCTGGGACATCATGCAGGTGAGCTGGCTCATGGTAAATCAGTGGCATTCATTAATACATTTCCTGCCAAATAAAGAAAAACAGCCGTACATCAGCCCTTGAGACATGATTGAATAGCTCTGTTAGTACTGCATTTGTTGAGAGCTCAAATACAATGTTAATGGGGCGAGCAGGTCACCATTAAAGCACAGTGGTGTAATGGGTTCGCACAAAAAAATGGTGCTTAAAGCGTACTTCATTATTCAATGTTTAAAAAAACAAACTCCAGACTACCTTTATTCCACACACAAAGACACGTACTGTCACGATCGTGTAGAGAGACGGACCAAGACGCAGCATGAGGAAAATAAGCCATCTTCTTTTATTTAAATGAACGAAGATGAACATGAAACGAAAACACTATACAAACAAACAAAACAACAAATGATCGTGAAGCTAAATAACGCAAGTGCACAGACAAGCAACAAACGTTAAACAAGACAACTACCCACCAAAAGCCTACTGCCTATGGCTACCTTAAATATGTCTCCCAATCAGAGACAAATGAATGACAGCTGTCTCTGATTGAGACCCAATCTAGGCAGCCATAGACATAACTAGACAACCTAACAATACTCTATCCCATACACATACAACACCCATGGACTAACCAAAACACACACAACATACAATGCCCACCCCAACTCACGCCCTGACCAACTAAACATAATCAAAATAACATAAAAATAGGTCAGGAACGTGACACGTACAAAGCTCTCCCTCACACTCCATTTGGCAAATCTGACCATAATTCTATCCTCCTGACATGTTCAACCTGTCCGTGGCCGAGTCTGTAATACCTACATGTTTCAAGCAGACCACCATAGTCCCTGTGCCCAAGAATACCAAGGTAACCTGCCTAAATGACTACTGACCCGTAGCACTCACGTCTGTAGCCATGAAGTGCTATGAAAGGCTGGTCATGGCTCACATCAACACCATCATCCCAGAAACCATAGACCCACTCCAATTTCCATACCACCCCAACAGATCCACAGATGACGCAATCTTTATTGCACTCAACACTGCCCTTTCCCACATGGACAAAAATGAACACCTACGTGAGAATGCTGTTCATTGACTACAACTCAGCGTTCAACACCATAGTGCCCTCAAAGCTTATCACTAAACTAAGGACCCTGGGATTAAACACTAACCTCTGCAACTGGATCCTGGACTTCCTGACGGGCCACCCCCAGGTGGTAAGGGTAGACAACAACATATTTTCTACACTGATCCTAAACACGGGGGCCCTTCAGGGGTGCGTGCTTTGTCCCCTCCTGTACTCCCTGTTCACCCATGACTGCGTGGCCAAGCACGTCTCCAACACCATCATTAAGTTTGCCGACTTCACAACAGTGGTAGGCCTGATCACCGACAACGATGAGACAGCCTATAGAGGGGCCTTCCGAGTGGCGCAGTGGTCCAGGCTCCGCAACCGGGAGACCCATTGGGCTGCTCACAATTGGCCCAGCGTCTTCCGGGTTAGGGGAGGGTTTGGCCGGCAAGGATGTTCTTGTCCCATCGCGCACTAACGACTCCAGTGGCGGGCCGGGTGCAATGCACGCTGACACGGTCACCAGGTTTACGGTGTTTCCTCCGACACATTGGTGAGGCTGGCTTCGGGGTTAAGCGGGCATTGTGTCAAGGAGCACGGGATTTGCAGTGATGGGACAAGTCTGTAAACTACCAATTGGATACCACAAAATTGGGGAGAAAAATGGGTAAAAAAATAAACTACCATGGTACAAACACACCAAGACAGTCATGAAGAGGGCACGACAACGCCTATTCCCCGTCAGGAGACTGGAAAGATTTGGCTTGGGTCCTCAGAAAGTTATACAGCTGCACCATCGAGAGCATCCTGACTGGTTGCATCACCGCCTGGTATGGCAACTGCTTGGCCTCCGACTGCAACGCACTACAGAGGGTAGTGCGTACGGCCCAGTACATCACTGGGGCCAAGCTTCCTGCCATCCAGGACCTCTATACCAGGCGGTGTCAGAGGAAGGCCCTGAAAATTTCCAAAGACTCCAGCCATCCTAGACTGTTCTCTCTGCTACCGCACGGCAAGCAGTACCGGAGCGCCAAGTCTAGGTTCAAAAGGCTTCTTAACAGCTTCTACCACCAAGCCATAAAACTGCTGAACAGCTAATCAAATGGCTACGGGGGGGACAAAATGGCGCCGTAGAGATTACACTGTGTTTCAGCGAGCTCCCGTGGCATTCGTAAATGTATATTTTTTCATTAATCTCCTAGCTTGAAAAGGTGGTAGAATTGGCTAAATAAGTTATCCTACAATGAGTCTTGACGGCTATTTCTCAAAAATCTCCGACAACATGCCCAACAGAACTACTAAGAACTTGACCAAAACCACCATCCCTGTAGATGTGCAGGAGGAGCTAGCTTACGTTAGCGAAGCTAACACCATTGCGGATCCAGGCACAATGGACCTGGTGATTCAAAAGATGACGGATAACATTACTAAAGTGATCGATGTTAAGATAAGAACGGTCTTGGAAGCAATAGCAGGCCATTCAGCTGAACTACAGAGGGTTGTCAAATGTGTTGATGAGGCGGAAGGAAGAATTGCTACAGTGGAAACTTCAACTACATCTATGGACACTAAGATAAAAGCACTTGAGAAACAGGTGCGCGAAATGGCGGAACACATTGACGACTTGGATAATCGAGGACGCAGATGCAATATTCGTGTTGTGGGACTCCCGGAAAATTCTGAAGGGACACGTTTAGTACATTTTTTTTGAGGAATGGATCCCTGACTACCTACAAATGGACACTAAGGCTGGTCGTGTGAAGCTGGACAGAGCCCATCGCTCTCAAGCACCGATACCCGGTCCCAACCAGCGCCCACGGCCAGTGGTTATAAAGTTCCACAACTTCACCGACAAGCAGCGCGTCATGGATGCGGCTAGAAACATCGGTTCTGACGGTAGTCAACGTAAAGGTCCAAAGGTCTCATTCTTCAATGATTACTCCACAGCGGTTGTACGAAGACGCAAAGGGTTTGATGAGGCGAAGGCTCGACTCAAGAGAATGAAGATGGACTACGCACTGCTGTACCCGGCCACATTGAAGATTATGGTCAACAGATCGCCTAAGAAACTCTACACACCTGAAGAGGCTGCTGCGTTTATTGACTCTCTCTATTGACTCTCTCGGGTAAATAACTTTAAGCTGCACCTCCGCAGCATTGGATAACTTTTTAAAAAGTTGAATCTGATCATGAAACAGTGGTGTGAGTTCTCACGTGCTCCGGTTCAGTAATATTCGTATTTTTAGAATTTTTCTTGCTAAAGTAACTGCCGCTATAGCTCAGGCTGAGATATGGGTGAATCTATATTGGTGCCCAGGCTTGGTTTTAGGTGGAAGAGCCTCAATCTTCTTCTATTGATTTTCATTTCCGTATATATAAAGGATGAGGCTATTGAGTGGCAATGCAGACTTAAGAGTCTACATTGGAAAGTTGAAATCCCCTGCATGTTAGCTAGTGGGAAAACCCCCTTTTGGATCTTTACATGTTTTTTTGGGGGGGGTTTAGTATAGTTCGAGTTCAGGGTTCATATCGTTTGTTTATGGTCGGTGAGATAGAAGAGAGTTCAACACATGGAAAAAGGTACCACCCCACTTTTACAGTAGGATTCAGTCTGGATATTGAATGGTCAAAGTGCAATGGCAGGTTAACAGACTGCGTGTATGTACATGGAACATTAGAGGGAGCCATAACCCCATTAAAAGGAAGAAGGTAGAAGGTACAAAATATTGATATTGCCCTGTTGCAAGAAACTCATTTGGATGATAAGGAGCATCTGAAATTACAACAAGGGGGGTTTGGTCAAGTGTTTTTCTCATAATTTACATCCAGAAGTAGAGGTGTAGCAATTCTTGTGAAAAATAACTTACCACTTAAGGTCTTGAATTGTGTGAAAGATAAATTTGGTCGCTTTGTTATAATTAATGGTACTTTACAAGGGCAGAACATTTCCATAATGAATATTTACTTCCCCCCTGCCCAGCCCCCTGATTTCCTCACTAAGGTATTTCTAGACTTTTCAGAATTAAACTCAGACACTGCAGTGGGTGGAGGAGATATTAATTGTTTGTTGAACCCCCTTATTGATAAGTTTCCCAGCGGTATAGCTCCACTCTCTCCTCGAGCTAAGTCACTTAAAGCTATTTGTGATGATCTGGGGTATGCTGATGTTTGGAGAACTTTTCACCCCTCCAACAGAGAGTTCACTTTTTTCTCTGCACCTCATGGATGTCAGACTAGAATAGATTACTTTTTTATGCCCAGGACGTCTTTGCAGTGTTTTATCCGCTAGGATAGGAAGCATATTCATATCTGATCATGCAGAGGTGATCCTGGACATAAAACTTAACGGGGCATTCACTCTGTCAAGACATTGGAGGTTGAATACAACCATCCTTAAAGACCATACATTCACATCATATTTTATTAGAGTTTAAAGCATTTTTCTCTATTAACTCTCAATCAACAGATAACCCCTCGCTCCTTTGGGAAACCTGTAAAGCGTACGCCAGGGGTCTGATTATGTCATACACAGCCACTAAGAGGTGGAAAAAGCGTGAAAAGCAAAAAACGTTAGAGGGTGAATTAGGAACTAAAGAGAAGGACTATATTAAAACTCCCACTCCTGCCCTATTAAAGAAAATATCAGTTCTTAGATCAACGTTGGACTCTCTCCTAACACAGGACGCTGAAAAGAAAATGAGATTTGTCAGGCAAAAGCTATATGAACATGGCGATAAGCCAGGAAAGTACTTGGCGTACCTAGCTAAAAAGAGAGCTGACTCACAGCCAATTGCTACTATTACTGATTCTGATAGCAATCATTTATATGAAAATAAATTGATAAATGACTAATTTAAGAAATTTTATGCAAATCTTTATGCCTCAGAACTGCCAAATGATGCACCCAAATTAATGGAGAACTTATTTTCTAAGATTGAGCTCCCTACTATCTCCGAAGAACAGAGGTCTCTCCTTAATGCCCCTATTACCGAGGAAGAGATAATGTTCGCAATTAAGAATCTGCAAAATGGTAAGGCCCCAGGACCAGACGGGTTTTGTATTGAGTTCTATAAAGAGTTCCATGGCCTGGTCCTTGAGCCATTGCGTGATATGTTTAACCACTCATTTTCAAATGACCAGCTCCCTCAAACGCTGAGAGAAGCCAACATATCACTTATTCTCAAAAAGGGAAAATGTCCAGAGTCTTGTTCCTCGTACAGACCAATTTCCCTTCTAAATGTGGATAGAAAATTGCTTTCTAAAATTCTAGCCACAAGATTAGAGGACTCACTGCCACTAATTGTGAAAGGAGACCAAACTGGCTTCATTAAGGGCCGTAAGTCATGCAACAATGTCAGGCGGCTTCTTAATGTAATTCAAGCCTACCAACAAAGTGCTATGGATGGTCTTGTGGTCTCCCTAGATGCTGAGAAGGCATTTGATCGTGTGGAGTGGTCTTACCTATTCTTTGCTCTAAATAAATTTGGTCTAGGGGACAACTTTATAAAATGGGTGAAAGTTTTATATGATGATCCTCAGGCTGCTGTCCTTACTAATGGGCTAAGGTCAAATAGCTTCTCTACAGTGGGGAGAACAAGTATTTGATACACTGCCGATTTTGCAGGTTTTCCTACTTACAATGCATGTAGAGGTCTGTAATTTTTATCATAGGTACACTTCAACTGTGAGAGACGGAATCTAAAACAAAAATCCAGAAAATCACATTGTATAATTTTTAAGTAATTAATTTGCATTTTATTGCATGACATAAGTATTTGATACATCAGAAAAGCAGATCTTAATATTTGGTACAGAAACCTCTGTTTGCAAATACACAGATCAAACGTTTCCTGTAGTTCTTGACCAGGTTTGCACACACTGCAGCAGGGATTTTGGCCCACTCCTCCATACAGACCTTCTCCAGATCCTTCAGGTTTCGGTGCTGGCGCTGGGCAATACGGACTTTCAGCTCCCTCCAAAGATTTTCTATTGGGTTCAGGTCTGGAGACTGGCTAGGCCACTCCAGGACCTTGAGATGTTTCTTACGGAGCCACTCCTTAGTTGCCCTGGCTGTGTGTTTCGGGTTGTTGTCATGCTGGAAGACCCAGCCACGACCCATCTTCAATGTTCTTACTGAGGGAAGGAGGTTGTTGGCCAAGATCTCGCGATACATGGCCCCATCCATCCTCCCCTCAATACGGTGCAGTCGTCCTGTCCCCTTTGCAGAAAAGCATCCCCAAAGAATGATGTTTCCACCTCCATGCTTCACGGTTGGGATGGTGTTCTTGGGGTTGTACTCATCCTTCTTCTTCCTCCAAACACGGCGAGTGGAGTTTAGACCAAAAAGCTCTATTTTTGTCTCATCAGACCACATGACCTTCTCCCATTCCTCCTCTGGATCATCCAGATGGTCATTGGCAAACTTCAGACGGGCCTGGACATGCGCTGGCTTGAGCAGGGGGTCCTTGCGTGCACTGCAGGATTTTAATCCATGACGGCGTAGTGTGTTACTAATGGTTTTCTTTGAGACTGTGGTCCCAGCTCTCTTCAGGTCATTGGGCAGGTCCTGCCATGTAGTTCTGGGCTGATCCCTCACCTTCCTCATGATCATTGATGCCCCACGAGGTGAGATCTTGCATGGAGCCCCAGACCGAGGGTGATTGACCGTCATCTTGAACTTCTTCCATTTTCTAATAATTGCGCCAACAGTTGTTGCCTTCTCACCAAGCTGCTTGCCTATTGTCCTGTAGCCCATCCCAGCCTTGTGCAGGTCTACAATTTTATCCCTGATGTCCTTACACAGCTCTCTGGACTTGGCCATTGTGGAGAGGTTGGAGTCTGTTTGATTGAGTGTGTGGACAGGTGTCTTTTATACAGGTAACGAGTTCAAACAGGTGCAGTTAATACAGGTAATGAGTGGAGAACAGGAGGGCTTCTTAAAGAAAAACTAACAGGTCTGTGAGAGACGGAATTCTTACTGGTTGGTAGGTGATCAAATACTTATGTCATGCAATAAAATGCAAATTAATTACTTAAAAATTATACAATGTGATTTTCTGGATTTTTGTTTTAGATTCCGTCTCTCACAGTTGAAGTGTACATATGATAAAAATTACAGACCTCTACATGCTTTGTAAGTAGGAAAACTTGCAAAATCGTCAGTGTATCAAATACTTGTTCTCCCCACTGTATATACAGAGGTACCAGACAGGGCTGTCCTTTGTCCCCTCCTATTTGCACTCGTTATGGAACCACTGGCCGAGGCCATCAGGGTAACGCCTGCTATACAGGGGCTGCTCACTGGTGATGTTCACCATAAAATACGCTTGTATGCTGATGATGTCCTGATATTCATCTCTAGTCCCGAGACTTCAACTACATCTCTTATTAATATTATTGAATTATTCAGCGAATTCTCAGGCTACAAGATTAACTTAACTAAATCAGAGGCTATGCCACTTGGTAACCTTCCCTCTGTACCTAATACTTCTCCCCCCTTCCCTTTTAAATGGTCTCCCTTAGGTTTTACATATCTGGGTATATTTGTAACTCCTAAATTCCAGCAAATGTACAAAGCCAACTTTGTTCCCTTGTTTGATACAATAAGACAGGATCTGGAGCGCTGGAACTCTCTCCCGATTTCTTGGTTGGGTAGAATATCCCTCTTGAAAATGAACATTTTACCTAGACTACTTTACCCAATCCAAATGATCCCAGTATTACTCTCAAATAAGGTAATAAAGGATGTAAATTGATGGCTAAGTTCCTTTATATGGAGTAAACGCAAGCCAAGACTTAAGATGGCAATATTGCAGCTGCCAAGTTCTATGGGTGGCTTGGATCTGCCCAATATCAGGTTCTATCAGTGATGTGCCCACCTATGTTATATTTCTGACTGGATCACAAACGATGACTCCTCTATTTGGTTAGACATTGAGACATCTTTCAAAATACCCCTTACAGGATCTTTTATTTTTCAGAAGTTTCAAGTCTGTAGAAGATCACTGCAATAATCCTATTACACTTAACACACTCAAAGTATGGAGGTCAGTTCAATGCTTCCTGGGAAGATCCAAACTACCCTCTGCTCTTACCCCAATTCTTAACAACCCAGATTTTGTTCCAGGATTGCTGGATGCTGGCTTTAACTTTTGGCTTAATAAGGGCATACGCAGACTAAATGACTTATTTGCTGATACGATTTTATTGTCAATCGACTCCCAAAGCAGGACTTTTCCGCTTCCTACAAGTAAGACATTATATTGTGAAGAGCACCACCTTAATTGGTAACCCTGATATGTCTGTCATTGAAATAATGCTTTTTTTCCCACAAAGGAAAATGTCTGTAAGTCTGTTTTATGATGCTTTAAGGTCCTTTTCTGCTGTCGAACACACAGAGGGTGAAACAAGTGTGGGAGAAATAATTGTCTGTTACTATTGACGAAGAGATGTGGGAGGACATTTGGAGATATGCAAAAACAATATCTATATGTAATCGTACTAGAGCAATCCAATTAAGAATAATACACAGATTGCATATATCCCCAAAACACAGACATGCTTTTAGCCCCTCTTCTTCTTCTCCTCAGTGTCTTAAATGCAAAACTGATACAGGCACCCTAACACATTGTTTATGATCATGTACCAAAATACAAAGATACTGGTCTGGTGTTCTGCAAGAAATTGAAAAGATCCTAGGGGTTGATCTAGAATTGGACCCAGTTTCTTTACTGTTGGGTCTCCCTAGTAGGCATGTTACTTCTGTGGGTAAGAGGAGGCGTTACAACATCCTTAACGTTGCAGCGAGGAAAAACATCCTTTTACAGTGGATTAGTGATAAGGTTCCTTCTATTAAATATTGGCATAAGATACTATTTGAATGGGTGCCTCTGGAATATCTGACATGTACATTGCATTCTAAAACAGATCAGTTCTACAAAGTATGTGAACCCTATCTAAATTACCTAGAACCTGAGGTATCAGCTATTATGCTGCAAGGATTCTCTTAGAATGGTGATCTATGTATTTCAGAATTACACTGTACGTTCCATGTGTGGAACCTAACTTCTTACTTTAAACTGAACTTTTTTGTTTAATTTCTGTTTGTAAGTTTGTTTAAAATGTATGTATTGAGAGACGCAATGATGGGGATGGGGTGAGAGAAGCGCCGAGCGGGGAGAGGAAAATGGTGTACGTATATATGGGTGTGTATGTATGTATGTATGTATATGTATATATATATACATATACAGTGGGGAGAACAAGTATTTGATACACTGCCGATTTTGCAGGTTTTCCTACTTACAAAGCATGTAGAGGTCTGTAATTTTTATCATAGGTATACTTCAACTGTGAGAGACGGAATCCAAAAAATCACATTGTATGATTTTTAAGTAATTCATTTGCATTTTATCCCCCCCCACACACATTTTTGTTTTTACGCTGCTGCTATTCACTGTTCTATTATCTATGCAGTCACTTTACCACTACCTACATATTACCTCGACTAACTAGTACCCACGCACATTGACTCGGGACTGGAACCCCCTGTATATACAGATGAAGACGGAAGTTTACATACACTTAGGTTGGAGTCATTAAAACTAGTTTTTCAACCACTCCACAAATTTCTTGTTAACAAACTGTAGTTTTGGCAAGTCGGTTAGGACATCTACTTTGTGCATGACATAAGTACTTTTCCCAACAATTGTTTACAGATTATTTCACTTAAAATTCACTGTATCACAATTCCAGTGGGTCAGAAGTTTACATACACTAAATTGACTGTGCCTTTAAACAGCTTGGAAAATTCCAGAAAATTATGTCATGGTTTTAGAAGTTTCGGATAGGCTAATTGACATAATTTGAGTCAATTGGAGGTGTACAAGTGGATTTATTTCAAGGCCTACCTTCAAACTCAGTGCCTCTTTGCTTGACATCATGGGAAAATCAAAACAAATCAGCCAAGACCTCAGAAAATAAAGTGTAGACCTCCACAAATCTGGTTCATCTTTGGGAGCAATTTCCAAATGCCTGAAGGTACCACATTCAATTGTACAAACAATAGTACGCAAGAATAAACACCGTGGAACCACGCAGCCATCATACTGCTCAGGAAGGAGACGCTTTCTGTCTCCTAGAGATGAACGTACTTTGGTGCGAAAAGTGAAAATCAATCCAAGAACAACAGCAAAGGACCTTGTGAAGATGCTGGAGGAAACAGGTACAAAAGTATCTATTTCCACAGTTAAACGAGTCCTATATCGACATAACCTGAAAGGCCGCTCCAAAACTGCCATAAAAAAGCCAGACTACGGTGTGCAACAGCACATGGGGACAAAGATCGTACTTTTTGGAGAAATGTTCTCTGGTCTGATGAAACAAAAATATAACTGTTTGGCCATAATGACCATTGTTGCGTTTGGATGGAAAAGGGGCAGGCTTGCAAGCCGAAGAACACCATCCCAACCGTGAAGCATGGGGGTGGCAGCATCATGTTGTGCCGGTGTTTTGCTGCAGGAGGGACTGGTGCACTTCACAAAATAGATGGCATCATAAGGGAGGGAAATTATGTGGATATATTGAAGCAACATCTCAAGACATCAGTCAGGAAGTTAAAGCTTAGTCGCAAATGGACAATGACACCAAGCATACTTCCAAAGTTGTGGAAAAATTGCTTAAGGACAACAAAGTCAAGGTAGTGGAGTGGCCATCACAAAGCCCTGACCTCAATCCTATAGAAGATTTGCAGTCAGAACTGAAAAAGCGTGTGTGAGCAAGGTGGCCTACAAACCTGACTCAGTTACTCCAGCTCTGTCAGGAGGAATGGGGCCAACATTCACCCAACCTATTGTGTGAAGCTTGTGGAAGGCTACCCGAAACATTTGACCCAAGTTAAACAATTTAAAGGCAATGCTACCAAATACTAATTGAGTGTATGTAAACTTCTGACCCACTGAGAATGCGATGAAAGAAATAAAAGCTGAAATAAATCATTCTCTCAACTATTATTCTGACATTTCACATTCTTAAAATAAAGTGGTGATCCTAACTGACCTAAGCCAGGGAATTTTTACTAGGATCTAATGTCAGGAATTGTGAAAAACTGAGTTTAAATGTATTCGGCTAAGGTGCATGTAAACTTCCGACTTCAACTGTAGTCTCGTTATTGTTGCTCTTTTATTTGTAGTAAATATTTTTCTTAAAACTGTGTTGTTGGTTAAGGGCTTGTAAGTAAGCATTTCATGGTAAGGTCTACTAAACCTGTTGTATTCGGCACAAGTGACAAATAAAATGTAATTCCATTCTTAAATGTTTTACTGCAACAGGGATAGAGTACACAGACGTTTCGGCTTTACAGCCTTCTTCAGTGTGTAGGTACAACACTTACAAAGCAATCAGTCCACATTGTAAGCCTGCTGTGAATCAAAACATTGGTGATTCAAAAGCAATCTACATTTTGATTGTGTAGTCGAATACAATGGATACCTAGCTATGAAGTGCTACAGTTTGATCAAGAAGATCATCATTGACAGACGAAGCCAGGAAACACGTGAAATACCAAAAGAACTTGGATCACTTTATTTGATTTTTTTTCTACATCTCTGGAAACTTTTACACACCATCTCAGTACAGAATGACTAGTGACACACACACACACACACACGCACATACAGAAACACTTACACTCACAGACATACACGCTTCAGTTACGACTGATCTTACACTGTACATTCTGAACTCTTCAGCTTTACAGGACTCAATGGTGGAGGTTCAGTCATATTCATCCATACGTTACCTGAAATGACCACTGTCCCAATCTTCATCCTCATCTTTTAAGTCTTAGTTGTGTTTCATCAATTCGTTTTAGAATTAAGATCAAAACTTCTAGAGGTTGGGTTTTGTAGTCCAATAAACACCCATGGACTACATTTCCCAGTCTGTGTCATTACCCCTGTGAGCATTTTACTATAATGAGCACTTCTTGTTGCAGCCGTGCGTGGAAGCCAGGGGGTGTCAGCCCTTCCTGTAACAAGGGGAAAGGCAAGGAATGTCTGATGAACGGGGAAGAGAAGAGGTGCGCCAAGGCTCAAAATTCAGGAAGGGGGGGGGGGGGAGCGTGGGGAGGGCAATGAACACCCAACCAGAAGGTGCAGTTTCAGGAAGTCTTGGCTCCTTGTCTTGATTTTCCAGTCAGGTGTCTCATCCAAATATTCACACAGGACTGACCCTTCAATAACAACCTTTGACCCCACTGTTTTGACCCCTGAGAGGTCACACAGACAGACAGGTTAATAAGAATACTGTGTGTGGCCACAACAGGTACACACACTTGTTTGGGAGGAACTACAGTTGATATAGCATTGACAGTTGGTTTGGCGGGGTAGGGGTGTGGGATGGGCCTGGATGAGGAGTGGGGTAGTAGAGGTGGGGTGTCTATTTGTGCCTGCTGCCTCTCCTCTTCATGGCGGCAGTACACTGGGGGCAGTACCACTTCCCCTTGGGGGCTTCTGTTAGGCCCACGCAGCCGTAGTGGAACCACTCGATGGGGCACTGCACAAACACACACAGGGCACTCAGGTTAGCTCTCATACCTCATCTCTCATTTGACAAAGTCCTATGTGAAAGTAATGTGGTAAAATGGAAATGGGTACTTACGTCTTGATTATCACAGCCCACCATTTCTCCATAAGACACCTTTAACAAGAGAGAAGCCATTTTAATTAACCTGTCAGCTGTAGGTGTGTGCTGTCCAGTGCGAGAGAGTGTCTCTGGATGTGTGTGTACCTGGTTGCAGATGCAGTAGCGGGGCTCGTTGGGGTCGTAGGTCCAGTCCACCTGGCTGTTGGTCTCAGACTCTGGGAGGGCCGAGGCCTGCTGCGACAGCTCCTGGGCCAGGGCTGAAGAAGAGGAGCACGACGACAGGGACGAAGAAGACGAGGAGGACGACGACTGGTGGTTGGAAGACTTGGTGTTGCCTCTGTGGAGGACAGTTTAGACAAGATCTCAATTTTTCATCTTTATTTATTTATTCATGCTGTGGGGGTGGAGTTGAAAAGCATGGCTGGCATAATGTGGCGTGACATCATGGGACTGGACACTGAAATTAAATGATGTAGCGTGATTTGGCCTGACATCTGTTCATCTGATGTGGGGTGATTCAGGGTGGATTGACAAGGTTTAATAAGGCATGAAATGATGTGATATCTCTGGAGAAGACCACTAGCTAGGGCTTGTCATGCGTACGTCTGAGCGAACGGGGGCTGTGTGTGCGCGTGTAAGTTGTGTCGTACTTGGTCTTGCGTCCCCCGCGGGAGTCGGCGGCGACTGCTGAGCCGGCTGGGGTGAGGGTCTGGGTGAGGGTGTTGGCCAGGGCGGAGGTGGAGTAGACCCCCGTGGTATCCCGGGAGGTCAGGGAAAACTCCCTCCCTAGCTGGAAGTCATTGTTCTTAATGGCCTCGTAGCTGGCCTTCAGACTGCTAGTCCTCCTGCCCTCCTTCATCTGACATGGAACAGGAGAGGGAAGGAGAAAGAGGGCACAGACAGAGAAAGAAAATGGGAGAGGCGGTAGAGAGAGACACACATAGCCATGAACAGGGTTAGTTACAGTCGTAGGACACACATCAGTTACACATTCAAGGACATTTGTCCCAATCAGATAATTCTCAGAACAGACAGTCTGGGTCAAGATACTGATACCGATCCCCATCAGTCCAGCACTCGTCTGAATAAAATTAGAGGGCAATGGAGTTGGGTGTATGTCTGTGTGTGTGTGAAAAAGAAAGAGAATATGTATGTTTATACCTGTGCGGTGGCCTGTACAGCCTGCGCTGCAGCCATGGTGATGGCCCCTGCCCCAGCCCCGGGCCCAGCAGGCAGAGAGCTGAGGTTGTAGGAGGCCAGGGGCTGGGATGAGTTCACACTGTACACGTTGTTAGAGGCTGACGTCGTGCTGTTGGTGCGACAGCCAGGTGTGTTCTCCTTGGAGGCGTCTGACGTGAGTGTGGAGAGCAGGGCTTCAGATTTGAACTTCTTCTCCGGGACGTGCTCTGTAGTGTGGTGGCTCGGCTGCGTGGTGTACTTCCTCTCTGTCACACAGAAACAAGACATTAATTACTACCTTCATGACCTCGCATAGGAAACCAGCAAATCATCTATACAAACAAGGCTCCTTAGCCAATGTACATTTTTCTTTCGACATGCAACAACTCCAAAAGAAGGTCAGCCAAACAGCCAAGACTTGTACTTACTTTCCACGGTGGTGTGTGAGTGGACGTGGTGGTTGTTGACGGGCTGAGAGGGGCTGTCCATCTCTAGGGATCCTGACAGAAGAGAGAGAAAATGTTAGAGCTGGCTCTCAGCGACAACACTGACAGACACAACAGTTGACTCAACAGGGTCATTTTTAGGTCAATACTGCCCCCTAGCAGGGCTGAAATATCCCAATGGAAAGATTGATACCATTCCACTATCATGGAATTGCAATTGAAACAAGACTAGAGAAAAGCAGCCTGTCAGCCCAACATTCTGACTGGGCCAAGAGGGTTAAGATGAAGGGGAAGGGTCTTCTATGGTGTTGTTATTGACAGACTCACGTCTCTCCAGGATCTCAGTGATGCCAGCGTTGTCAGCCTCCAGCTCCATCTTGAACTTAGCCAGCTCCTGGTCCAGTTTCCTCAGGTGGCGGTCCACCTGCAACACACACCCCATTATATACCATACTGTTCATACCCCACAATAGATGTTGAACAAATCCTCCAAGATTTTACACATTGAATAATCACTATGAAATAGATCAATATCAAAAGATAGAAACGTTGGGCAATGGCAAAGCTCTAACAAGACACGTCTGCGTAGCGTCCTCGAACGTTCAAACAATTTTAAGGCATTTTGACACGGTTTACCTGTTCGTTAATAGTGAGTTGGAAGTTAAAACATCTACTGTATCGCCAAAGCAAAAGATGCCCAATATGTCAAAGCCTCAGATAAGGCATAGTAAAATGCCCCTCTGACAGCCCTTCTTTGGCCTCGGCGGATGCTAGCTCAGAAGAAGCACCAGCATGGTTCAGAATGGAGATGGACAAGGGTATAACAAAATTCCAAGAGACACTTTCTGAACACCTCAGCAAAATTGATGTACTGGTCGATAAACTCCACAAAGACCAGAAAGTCACAAAGGGACGAGTGACAAAGTTAGAAAAAGACCATGCTGACCACCAGGCTGCCATCCTGGACATCTGCGAGGAAGTGGACCAAAAATAAAAGAAGTTGGAAGATGCCATCTCTAAACTCGAGGAGAAATTTGATTATCACGAAAATTTCCAAAGTTGCTCGAATTTGAAACTTCAAGGTTTCCCCAGAGGCCGTGGAGGGAAGAGACAGAATCTCCTTTCTACAGGAATGGATTCCCAAAATTCTGGATCTACCCCCTCCTGCGCACCCACTGGAGATCGAGAGGGCCCATCGGACCCTACGGAGGCAGCTGCCTGGCCAGGATGCACCCAGGGCATTTGTCATTAAATTTATACGGTACCAGGAAACTGTTCGCATCCTCTCTGCTGACTGAGCAAAGGGAGAGCTCAAGTACGGATAAGCCAGAATTATGATCTTTCTCTCACACTACACAAGAGGATGGCCTTCTCCCCACTGAATAGACTTCTGCGTCAGGCTGGCTTGGCATACAGCCTTCGCTACCCAGCAACTTTGTGGATCGAAACCAAGAATGGTGAGCGCACATTTGACTGTGTGAAGATGGCTGAAACATACATGAGGAAAGAACTTCCTGACTTGTTCACGTCTACTACACCCTGAGGAACTGTCTTTTGAACATGGATACAGTGGATAGTGAACTGTTAGCACATGAGGAAACAACGAAATTACTCATATGATCGACTGGCTGGCTAGCGTGATAATGACTGGCGAGGTAAAGTTGGGTCATTGCTAATGTTGGCTGTGCTATTTGGCCAGCTCGCTAAGTTTACAAGGGTGTAGCTACATCCACACTATGCCAGGTAGTTACATTTTGCTGTATACTTTTATTTTACAGAGAGGTCCAGTCGGGTTTGGTTAATGTTGTTTATATATGTTGTTTATATTACTTCAGGGAATTAGCTACTATTACATTTGCTGGCTTGTTTATTGTTAGAGATGTATGCTGGCGTTAGTGATACCAAGACAGGGATAAGCTACTTACTGGCTGGCCGCCTAATTGCCAGCTAGCTGATAGCTATACATTTGTGTATGTGCGTAGATATCATATTTTGGGGGGGAGGGTGAACTCAGGAGGATGGTGATTGTTTAACTACTTGTCCCTATTTACTATTTGAGAGATGATAGTTATTGTCTGGTAAAGGTTTTCATTTATTCATCATAGCTTGATGTCTTTTTTCCTGACCTGCTGGGGTGCGTTTGTGGTCATCGCTTTTGTCGTCGCACGGCACAAGTTTCAGGGCGCATTGGGGAATGCCGATTGGTTGACATTTGGGTGTGTGGGTAGGCTCTGTTGGTGACTATGAACGCACCCAAGTTGTTGTTGTTGTTGTTGTTGAGACATGCTCAAGTGGGGCTAAATAGTCCGGTCATTACTGTTGTAATCAAATTGTATTTTGTTACTTGACTAACAATATTTTCATGCTACAAGGAACAGTCAATGTACTTCTAAATCCACATACATATAATTTAGAATGAACCTAATTCGAGCGATGCTATGCATAGCAGGTACATCTAGCTTAAAGACTAGCGTCTAAGGATATGGGTTCTTTAACTCCCTCAGTTGGGGAGGGGGTTGGGTGGGTTTGTGGTAGGGTCAGGGTATGTTTACTACTTTATACTTTCATAATTTCAATTTGTACACGTTGTAAAGACAATGCAATTTTGTTTCTATCCTTTTCCCTATTTCTTATTTTCTTCAAAGATGTCGGCACCTAATAACTATACATTTGACACCTGACATTAGGGGTACTACAAACGCATTCTGAATTATCTAAAGCAGCATAAGTTTGATATAGTTCTTCTTCAGGAGACACACCTGACTGACTGACTGAGCATGATAAACCGGAGACAGTGGGTGGGTCAAGTGTACTATTCATCTTTCACCTCTCGGGCAAGAGGGGTGACCATACTTATTAATAAGCATTGCCCCTTTCAGATACAATCTCAGATTAAAGACAAAGGGGGTA
Organism: Salvelinus alpinus; assembly: GCF_045679555.1. Taxonomy (NCBI): domain Eukaryota; kingdom Metazoa; phylum Chordata; class Actinopteri; order Salmoniformes; family Salmonidae; genus Salvelinus; species Salvelinus alpinus. Next base: position 35,653,351 of record NC_092096.1, on the reverse strand, counting down.
GGTTTGTGATCATTCAAGGTTTCATTAACACTGAGCCCATTACCATTGTGAATGTGTATGGGTCTAACTATGACGACCCTAAATTTTACCAAGACATCTATTTGAAGTTAACGTGCCCATCATCAGAGATAATAATGGCAGGGGATTTTAACTTGGTACTGGACCCTTCCAGTGATAGATCTTCCTCTAATAGTATCAGACTCACACAGGCAGCCAAAATGTTAAAAGCAAAAATGAAACTTTGGACTTGTAGATTTATGGAGATTTCACATCCAAAAGGTTAAAGAATACTCATTTTACTCCCCTGTCCATAAGTTACTCTAGAATTGACTTATTTCTTATTCCTGCAGCCAAGGGAAGTTTAACGACTGGGTGTAAGTACTTACCAAGATGTATATCAGATCATTCTGCCCTGCTGGCTTCAGTACCAGTCAGTAGAGCATAGCCACCCGCAAGATGGAGGTTTGGCACATACTTACTAAATAATACCACATTTGTAACATTTCTGAACCCTCATATAGTCATATTTTTTTTTAGCACCAATACAACTCTGCCTACCCCCTAATTTTTGGGGAAGCTCTCCTTAGATATCTGAGGGGCAAATCATATCCTTTAATTCAGGTGCTCATAAGATATAAGGCTCAAGTAAATTCGTTGGAAAATGAAATTAGAGATCTGGAAAATGAACACAGTGTAACATTTGACAACGCAACTCTACAAAAATTACACTCAAAGCGATTGGAATACAACACCCTGACGACCTATAAAACGGAAAATGCTCTTAGGAGAACAAAACTACTACGAACATGGAGATAAAGCAGGAAAGTTGCTTGCTTGGCAAATAAGACGAGAGGATGCTAGTAGAGTTATTAGCTCTATTAAGCTACCCAATAACACAGTTTTTCACAGTCCTGAGGAAATTAATCTAGTCTTCAGGGAGTTTTATGAAACATTGTACAAGTCTGTAGGGGATGCCCCTGCCACAGTGCATGAGTTTTTGAACAAACTCAATGTACAACCTTTAACTGATGAGGATAAAGAGCACTTGGAGAAAGAGATTACATCAGAGGAAATTAGGAAATCCATTTTCAACACTGCTGGGGGGAAATCACCAGGGTTAGACGGATTCCCTATTGAATTCTATCGATCCTTTTTACCCAAACTAATTGAGCCTCTCTGCAGTATGTTTAATTATGCCATAGAGAGAGAAACGCTCCCAGACACAATTGAACAGGCACTGATTTGTTAAAACCCGGGAAAGATCCTCTGCTTTGTGGGTCGAATAGACCAATATCTCTATTGAACACTTCATATTAGATTTTAGCTAAACTCATAGCCCTTAGACTGGATTAGGTTCTTCCGGACTTGGTTGATATGGACCAAACAGGCTTTATAAGAAACCGCTCATCTCCTGATAATATCAGAAGATTATTTAATATTATGTAGAGAATGACCAAGAATCTGTAGTGGCGGCTTCATTAGATGCAGAAAAAGCTTTTGACCGCATAGAATGGAACTACCTGTTTGAAGTTTTACAGAGGATGAATATTGGACCCAAGTATGTTGGTCTGACTAGATTACTGTACAAATGTCCGGCAGCTCAGACCCTGACTAAATGGAAACATTTCCTCACAGTTCTCTCTATCACATGGCACAAGACCGCTAGTCCTCTCCTTTTTTCTTTGGCTATAGAGCCACCGACAGAAGCTTTTAGATCTCATCCATCCATGGTGTTCGTATAGGTGGGCCTGAACACCTGTTCTCGCTATATCCCGATGACATTTTGCTTTACCTCACTAAACCAGAAATTTCACTCCGAGCATTAGTTGACATCCTGAAAGAATATGGGGCCTTTTCAGGATATAAAATAGACCTATCGAAGAGTATAATTATGCCTTTTAACAAGGCAGCTATGCAGAACCCAATCTTAGACCAGCCGTTTTCTTGGAAACAACAGAAAATGACATATCTTAGATTGCAAATTCCTTCTGAAATGATTAAGACATATCAACTGAACTATACTCCACTTCTCAAAAAGGTTGGGGAAGAATTGGATAGATGGTGTGATTTACCAATTTCTCTTATTGGGTGGGTCAATTGTGTAAAGATGAATATATTACCAAAATTATTGTACCCTTTCCTATTCCCAAAGTTTTTTTCAAACAACTTAATAGGAAGGTGTCTTCATTTCTGTGTAAAGGGAAACCCCTCAGAGTGAAACTCACAACTTTATGCACACCATACTCAGAAGGAGGACTTACTCTACCTGACTTCCAGTTGTATTACTGGGCATCTCAGTTAAAGGCTGTGTGAGTATGGCAAAATACAACAACAAGTTCACCCTTTTGGAGACATTCCTCCTTGATCTGTCTGACCCCTGCTACATTGGCATCTATACCTTATATTAGCCCACCTAAAGCTTTGATATGTCTCAAACAACCCTTTCATTAAAAACACTTTAAATATATGGATTGAAGTCTGTAAACAGAAGGGAGTAGATCTATATATGAACAAACACCTTTCTATAATAACCCCATCTTACCCAAAGCCCTGAGAGAAGGTATGTCATTTTCTTGGTTCAACAAAGGAATTTAAACATTTGGTAATCTCTATAGAGAAGGTGAACTACTATCCTTTCAACAACTGGCATCTATTTTCAGTTACTTCAAACTCATTTCTTCAAGTACCTACAGGTTAGACATTACATTGCCACTCAGCAGGGAGGTAGGATTCAGCCCATGAGTAAACCTAAAACTGATAAACTGCAGCTGGAGAGGGGTAAAAGGTTTCATTTCCTACATGTACTCTGGTCTTCAAGCTCTATTGGGAACGATGAACCTCTGAAAGCTTGCATGAAGTGGCATGATGACCTTGGTCTCATTTTTGAGAATGAGAAATGGGGAAAGCTCTTTTTAGATGCTCAGCATCTTTCATTTAACACAAGGCACAAGTTGATGCAAGTCAATATTTTACATAGGGTCTACTTTACACCAGAGAGACTGTATAAGATCAATTCTTATACCCAAGGTGTAAAACGGGAGTGGACACACTTATGCATATATGTTTTTGTCCTGCCCTGAACTAAGACATTATTCAGATCTTATCACCGGTCACTAATATGACAGTACCACTAGATCCTTCCCTTATTCTTCTTGGAGATGATTCTGTTCTACCAGTTAATATTTGTAGCAAAACCAGATTCCTTAAATTGGCGGTCATTGCAGTCAATAAATGCACAGCTATTATATGGAAGAGTGACACTCCGTCAAGAAAGCAGATGTGGCTAAAATAACTATCTTCCTATATTCCATCTGATAAAATAACATACAATTTATGTAATAAACCCTTTGAATCTGGGGGGACTTTCAGCAGTTTCTAGAGACGTCACCGTAGCTGCCTCATTACTACTTTCTTCATTAAGGTATTATTATTATTTGTTTTTGTGTTGAATAATTTATTGTCAAGCATGGAATGTGAAGGTCATTCTGTTTCTTTTTTTGTTGTTAATCAGTGATCGGTCGAGGGGAGTTCCTGTGTTGGGGGGGGGGGGGTTTGCACAATGTGCCCCCATGTAGCATGTGGTGTTTTGTGTAGGTGGAAGGAATAACGTGGCATTATCTGTGTCATATTTTGATGATTGTTAAATTGTAAAAAAAAGAAATGCCAATAAATATATTGTACAAAAAAAAAGATAGAAATGTCAATATCTAAATAAATATTGAAAACATCTGAAAAGACTGGCATTTTAGTGACTTCCAAATTATTTGCATTGTTTGACTGCCACCTAGTGGCACAGAGACAGCAAAGTCCTGAACATAACATTATTTATTTTAGTGGTGACATGCACCCACAAATCATATTGAAAAAGTCCACAAGCGATAAAGATTCTCCTCCAACTTCCCTTGTCCCTACCTTTTTATAGAAGTGGTTTCCCAGGACCCATTAAACAAAACAGACATTGTTAGACAGAGCTCCGTCTTGGCATTCAAATTCCAACTCACCAGATCATAAATCTGATTGGCCAGCTGTACTTTTTCATCTGCATCCTCCAATGCCTTATAATAATCCTGAAACAGAGAAAAACTGTCAGAGGCTGACACCATATAAAAAAAATAAAAGCCTTTGGTGAACTAACACTGGTACCTTTTTACTAGCTTTGACTTTGCTGATAGCTACTTTGAGGAAAAATGTACTTACAATGACTGTGATATGTGGTTGTGCCACCTAGCTATGTTAAGATGAATACACTAACTATAAGTAGCTCTGGATAAGAGAATCTGTTAAATGACTAAAATGTAAATGACAAAGCACAAAGAATCATAACAAAAAGTGTGGTAGTACAGCTTTATCGTAAAACATTTATGGGATTAAAAGAACAAAACTGTATTTTTTTTAAAGGGAAATATACATAATCTGAGATTTATTTGGCACCTTTTTGATGACTCCCATCTGCTCTTCCCTCCACTCTGGCTTGTTCTTCTTTGCATTGACAAAGAACTCATTCACCCTCTGCTCCAACTGGTCCATGGCATCTACAGCAAATGGGAAGAGTGAGCTACCTGGACAGGTGTGTCTGAAACACTATTCATATGGGTTTATACTCTGCATGCATGTGGAAGAATTCATATCTATTTGTACTTCAACGCTGACCAGAAGGGCCGATAATACATGCGGTGTCTGTGGACCAGAAGGCTTGTGATTAAAACTACCAGTGAACCGGTTCCCAACCTTTTTCGATTACTGTACCACCAACTGAATCTTGCTCTGCCCGGAGTACAAGTCCGTGTGCATTATACCAGTAGGTCTATGGTCTCATGAGTCTTCTCAAGAACCCCCTATAAAAAGTACCCCTGGTTGGGAACCATTGTACTACATAGCCGTTCAGGTTAAATTAATATTGGTGTATGTTCTAGTTAGCAAACAGTTCACGTATATGTATCTAGTTATAGTCACATGAAAAAACAGTTAACCAGCTAACGTTACATGTATAACGTCGATACTACATGTGTTGTGTACGCTCCGAATCCATGTCCCCTGTCTTGTTTACATTCATTGTTCAACTTCTGTGCATGCACACATGATCAGCAATCGTTAGTTGGACCTCTATATGGAAAACAAATATAACATGATCTTATGTTGTAATTTCTATAACCCTAGCTAGAATCAAACACACCCACTAACGTTAACTTTCTCAGGTTACTGAAAGTTGTTGCAATGTTATACTAGCCAAGTTCGCTACCGCTCGCTAGCTGTGTTAGCTATACAAATAAAAATACTGCATTTAAAACATTTTTATTTGGACGCTAACTAGCTAATTTGTGTTAAGAGTTCCATTCTTCATTCTACATAACCCTAAAACGTGCGACACTGAGAATTATGCGTTTTCAACTTCAAAAATGCTCGCCGGTGAAGTGTTTGTGGACAGTCACATTGTAGCAATGCATACTCTGAACTTGCAGGTCCATCTCTCTCATTTCCGTAAACCTGTCGCGGAGATCCATGGGTAGCTGCTCGATCACTGCCAGCGAGAAGAAAAAGAGAATATAGGTGTTAGCATGGCTAGGCTAACAGTCCGGGCGTGCTCCGGCTAAAATTATGCACATTTACGACAGTAAATACACAAATAATACCACCTACGCGTAAAATAAACGTAATACTCACTCTCGAGGTAATCCTCTAGGTACAGCATCTTGGAAAATTTGATATTTTAGGCGTTTATGAAAATAATTTGTGTCTTTCAATATGGCGCCGCAAACCGCTGTGTCCCAAGGAAAAAATACCACTGACAAACTGAGGTCAGAGAAAGTGACGTCAGTAGAACGTAGAATGTGATTGGCCAGATATGGAGTTGAGTGCTAAACTTCAAAAGTCCCTTAGTTCTTGTAGTTCATTAGACATCAATTTCAAACGTTGACTGAAATAACATAATTAAGCTTTTCCAACGAGGTAAATACATTTGAATCATCAAACTTCAATGCAAATGCGCTATTTTCAGACATCTCTGCATGTCTGGCAGACATATCAGTGTGGATGACGGATCACCACCTCAAGCTGAACCTCGGCAAGACGGAGCTGCTCTTCCTCCCGGGGAAGGACTGCCCGTTCCATGATCTCGCCATCACGGTTGACAACTCCATTGTGTCCTCCTCCCAGAGTGCTAAGAACCTTGGCGTGATCCTGGACAACACCCTGTCGTTCTCAACTAACATCAAGGCGGTGACCCGTTCCTGTAGGTTCATGCTCTACAACATTCGCAGAGTACGACCCTGCCTCACGCAGGAAGCGGCGCAGGTCCTAATCCAGGCACTTGTCATCTCCCGTCTGGATTACTGCAACTCGCTGTTGGCTGGGCTCCCTGCCTGTGCCATTAAACCCCTACAACTCATCCAGAACGCCGCAGCCCGTCTGGTGTTCAACTTTCCCAAGTTCTCTCACGTCACCCCGCTCCTCCGCTCTCTCCACTGGCTTCCAGTTGAAGCTCGCATCCGCTACAAGACCATGGTGCTTGCCTACGGAGCTGTGAGGGGAACGGCACCTCCGTACCTTCAGGCTCTGATCAGGCCCTACACCCAAACAAGGGCACTGCGTTCATCCACCTCTGGCCTGCTCGCCTCCCTACCTCTGAGGAAGTACAGTTCCCGCTCAGCCCAGTCAAAACTGTTCGCTGCTCTGGCACCCCAATGGTGGAACAAACTCCCTCACGACGCCAGGTCAGCGGAGTCAATCACCACCTTCCGGAGACACCTGAAACCCCACCTCTTTAAGGAATACCTAGGATAGGATAAAGTAATCCTTCTAACCCCCCCCCCCCTTAAAAGAGTTAGATGCACTATTGTAAAGTGGTTGTTCCACTGGATATCATAAGGTGAATGCACCAATTTGTAAGTCGCTCTGGATAAGAGCGTCTGCTAAATGACTTAAATGTAATGTAAATGTATTTTAATTCTAAATGAATACTTATGTGTAACCTCAATGAAGGTGAACAACAATAATGCTCATCTGGCACAATTTATATTGTGTAGGCCTACACACACATTGAACTGAGATGTTATTTAACTATAACGAACACATTCAACTATAAGTAACACACTGAGAAAATAAAATAACACCCCCCATTTGAATAGTCTAACAGATAGTGGATCTAAGTCCATTATAGGCCTGATTTACAGTGCCTTCAGAAAGTATTCACACCCCTTGACTTTTTCCACACTTTGTTGTGTTATAAGGTGGGATTAAAGTTGATTTAATTGTATTTTTTTGTCAACAATCTACACAAAATATTCTGTAATTTTTTTCTCACAGTTGAATCTGTGTTTGAAATTCACTGCTCGGCCGAAGGGACCTTACAGATAATTGTATGTGTGAGGTATAGAGATGAGGTAGTCATTTAAATATCATGTTAAGCACTATTATTGCACAGAGTGAGTCCATGCAACTTATTATGTGACTTGTTAAGCACATTGTTACTCCTGAACTTATTTAGGCTTGACTAAATAACAAAGGGTTTGAATACTTATTGACTCAAGACGTTTCATCTTTTTATTTTTTATTAATTTGTTAAAAAAAAATAAAAAAACAGAATTCCACTGTTATGTTGTTATATAGAGGCATGTTATAGAAGCACGAGAAGGTAGTCATTCACAACTTTTTTGTGCACCTTCATTCACTCTAATTTACTGTCTCACCCCCTTCTCCAGTCTCTCGCATTTGGTATCCTCTCAATAACAAACTCTATTCTATTCTATTCTCCTCCTGATCTCTCTCAACCCGACCCTTCATTACAAGCCCTAACCCATCCTTCCCATGCACCAAACACTGTCTCACTCCTCTCTCAATTCCCCCAACCCCCCCATTCACCATGTCCATCCCATTCCACCCCATCCTCATTCCCTCTAATCCTCTCATATCTCCTTGCCTCCATTGGATTGGCACACTGAAGACCACCCAGGAAGTCTTTGCTGTGATGTAATTTCCTTGAATCTATTGAGTCAACATTATTGTTATCAGAGAACACAAGATATATCTGGATAAGAGCGTCTGCTAAATGACTTAAATGTAAATGTAAATATATTGTCAATTTCTTTAATGGGAGTCTATTTTGTTGTGTGCATCTCGAACAATAAAGCTTTTAAAGCTGACCAATCCCATTTGGTTCATGGCCAGACTGTGGACATTAAAAACAGATCGAAAAGCAATAAATTAAGATAACAATGCCTGCCGACCCCGAGCCTATTGTTCCTCTTTTTAATGATTGATTATGTAGCCTATGGAGTAACTCATTCCTTCCCCTTTTCCATTCATGTTTTTTCTTAGAATGAGCTCAGAATCGACAGGGATAGCAATAGACTAACCAATAATCTGATTATCTAATGAAAGCTTTAGATGCCTGAGATATGCTCAGTGTTTCATAACTGAAGGATCGATACCTTATTGATACAATAAATCATCAAGAATATGTATCAAGAAGAGTATGTGATAGGCCTATGTAATGTCATCCAACAGGGAATAGAACAGAATAGAACAGATCAGAAAAGAACAGAGCAGAATAGAATAGAACAGAATAGAACAGAATAGAACAGAGCAGAATAGAATAGAACAGAATAGAACAGAACAGAATAGAACAGAATAGAACAGAATATAATAGAATAGCCATGCACATCTGTGGGAGAGTGGTGACACTTATTACAGCATTATTTTTGCTCTCCCCAGTGAAGAAGTCCCATGATGAAGTCCCATCCCACATTTACTCCAGACAATAATACTCTCTATAGATGTGACCTCTTGACCAATGCATGCTATCTCTCGGAGGCGGAAAGCTCTCCACATTCCTTCCCCCACTAAAGACCCATAGCCCTGCTGTTGCTGCTGCTGCTGCTGCTGCTGCTGTTGTTCCTGCTGCTGCATAGTAATTAGCCGAAGCGCTAGGACCCCGCGGACAACACTCTCTGGATGACACAGAACAAACTGCGAGTTGAGTTTTGGCCACTCAAACATGGAAATGTTGAACTGACAGCGCAGAACAAACTCGGCACTCTGAATTGGACGATAGGTAGGCTAGGCCTATCATACCGCCACCGGGGGATTGTTTTTGTGGAGAGATCGATTTTGGGAATCAGTGTCTACGTGCGCAACTGAAGTTTTATTTTATGGGCTTTGATTTAGGCTGCTGTGTAATAGTATGATTTTTATTGTTTGCCGTTTTCTCTGGGAGTAAAAGTGCTGAACATTAATATTTTAACCAAATGGATTATGTTCATTTTGCGCAAAAGCTCTTATAAGAAGTTGTTTTGTTGTAATGTTCTGGATATGTTTTCGCAGTATACCTTGCTAAGTGAGTGATGATTGATTTGGATATGTCAGCACCGCTGAGCGCTCATCCGCACACTCCATCATTCCTGTACTGGGGAAAGTAAGAAACCACCTGTTGTGAATGCTTTCTGGAACTTCCCACGGATATACCTCGGCGGCTAAAACAAGACATTGGAAAGGCGTGCGCAGAACGCACAGAGACATGTAAAGCCGGTATGCTTTACACGGAACACTGAGAACTCGTTTTGTATTCATGGGACAGGCACAGGCTAATAATCCTATTTTAATTTATTTCTATTACCTTTAGTTAATTATGTCGCCATGGTGGCACGGGTTAAGATGATGAGCCCTGTCTTGGCCACCAGTTGCTGTTGCGCTCAGAATGGCTCGCGAGGACGCGGTGAGGTGCCTGCGCTGCCTGCTCTACGCTCTCAATTTACTCTTCTGGGTAAGAGAAGCGGAGACCCCCGAGCAGGTGGCCTGGTTGTGCCCGCGCTCACGCTACACAATGCAGACAACTTTATACCCCCCCTCCCACCCATCCACCCCAACGCGTGCCTCCAAGGCGGAGTGCCTGCGCGAGGGTTACAGTTATTGATCATAATGGCCGGTTACTTTATACATAGGACTGCACCATACATTTTCTTGTAGAACAACAAATGTGCAGAAACTGCATGTTTGGCATTCTAGTGCATGCTATTCATAGGCCATTACATTTGATAAGTGCTCCAGGGTTGTAGTGGGTTATGCAAGTGTTGAACACATGGCAAAATGCCCCCTAGGCAACATTTTGTTGCCATACCAATTCCCTGGATTGTATTTCACTGCCATAAGCTTTTTCAGACAAAACATATTTTGAGTGGAAGTGTTTACTGTAGGCCTACTTGGTGAAACTGTAATGTTATGTGTGTGTCTGTGTGTAATGTGTGTGTCTGTGTGTTCTATCTCTCTCTATGTGTGTGTGATGCTCCCTCAGCTCATGTCGATATGTGTCCTGGGGGTGGCTGCTTGGCTCAGGGACTACCTGAACACTGTGCTCACCTTGACGGCCCACACCAGGTGAGTGATATGGATCTCAATGTTGTCACCTCTCAGTGGGCAAGTGGGCAGGTACTGGCAGGAACAGGAGAGAGATAACAGGGAGTAAGTGGGAGAGGAAGGTAATTACTATATATGAGCTGGAGCAGTAAATAAGAAGAGAAAGAGAAAAGAGCGGAGGACTGTTGGATTTATGTCTCACTTCCTCAACAAATCACCTCGACTCATACCTGGCAACCTTTCCACAAATCATCAACCGCATAACTTTTTAATTCAACAGTTTCTTATCACCTAGACCTGTCCACAGATCACCATCTCACCCCTCACTGGCCCCTGACAGTAACTGCTGCGGTAGAGGAGATCCACATTCCTACAGAGTGTAATCACTATTTACTGCTGGCTGCTGTATTAATAATGCAACAGGCCACACAGATAGAGGGGGGGAGAGAAATAGCAGGATGGATAGATAAATAAACAAAAAGTCTGCCAAGTTACTCTCCTCCCTTTTCCTCCCCCCCTCCTCCCCTCTCTCTCTCTGTAGGCTGGAGGAAGCAGCAGTTCTCACGTATTCTCCGGCTGTCCATCCCGTCATCATTGCAGTGTGTTGTTTTCTTATCATCGTGGCCATGGTGGGCTACTGCGGCACACTGAAATGCAACCTTCTACTCCTGGCCTGGGTACGTGTCTGAATGAAATGAGCGTGTGTGTGTGTGTGTGTGTGTGTGTGTGTGTGTGTGTGTGTGTGTGCAAACTGTGACGAGCTCGGTTTAGTTGCAGAAGCGGGTTGTAATTGCTGTAGATCTTAGGTTTTCTTTAGCTATCGGTGTTAGTTAAACATTTATACAACCTTGAAATACATACACGCACATGCACATGCACACATACACAGTGTCCCACACACAGTAGCCCTCCCTATCTATCTTCATGTGCTTTTGTCCCCATCATCTGTAACAGCCTAATGTCCTCTACATCTCAATAAAGTAATATTATTGTGCCCTCATAAACCCTGGAACAGGCCTGTAAATTCACCCAACAGCCACACAGTTGCGTAGTTCCACCGTTCATACACCGGAGGGAAATGCAACGAGAATTCCCCCCTCGATTTTACAGCCGTTACTCATCTGACGCAGGGCCACGATGGTCATTCATCATCCCATAAGCGTGTGGCGCCGCGTCTTGTGTTAGCGAACACCCCCCCTCGCGCGGGGCTGCGTTCTGAGCGAGCGAGGGCCTGGTGCGGGGATGTTGCCGGTGTGTAGCGGAATGACGCTCCCGTGGATAAGTACAGCTGTAAAACTATTCACCACTGCTGCTGTCTGAGCCTGCCTGAGTAATGGTACCCTGGGCACTGATGGATGGCCAGAGAGAAGGAGGGGGAGAGAGCGAGAGAGAGAGAGAGAGAGCGAGAGAGAGAGAAAGAAAGAAAGAAAGAGCGAGCGAGGGAGAGAGAGAGATTGACAGATAAGGGTGTGATTATCTCAATCACTCACCACTGTCAGTGTGGGACAACAAAAAGAGAGAATGAAAGAGAAACAGGGATAAAAGAAAGGAGGTAAAGAGGTGGATTGAGTCAGAGCAGGTGAAGGAGAAGGAGAGAGAAACCCACTGAGGTACAGAAAAGAGAGAGAGAGAGACAACCCCCCCCAAAAAGCCATTTCCATCCAACCATGCATGCAGATCACTAAACTATGTATCATCTCTGGGCGTACAGAGCATGTGCTACGGAGCATTACTTTACTACACATGTCTTGCATACATAACATGTATTCCCATACAGAAGCAATTGTGGCAGCACAATGCACTATTTCCGTTGACCAATTGTGTCATGCATACAAAAACTATAACAGGGCAGGTACATGATTACTCATATTCCTATAGAGTGGAAGGTCAGGACACCGGAGAGGAAAGGGTGGAGTGGCGCCTGTTTTGTGGCTCCATCTCCCAGGTGTGCTGTGTGGGGAGACAAAGAGGTAGGGGGTTCCTGTGTCCGTCTCTCCCCGACCAAAGTGGCTGTATTCTGGGTCTCCCTCACGCTTCCTCCACCCCTCCATTGGGACTTCATTCATCCCTCTCTCCATGCAACTCTGCCCTGGCATTCTTGTGTTTCGCTGGCGCACTGCGGAGACAATATTATCTCGTTTGAGCGGGACAATGGGTAACGCTATCCCACAAGTCTTCGACCCGCTTATGGAGAGGTGGCTGAGAGGGGTGAGTGGCGCTTGGGTTACCCACGCACCCATTCACCAGCTGGTGCGTCCCTTTCAGAGGAATGCCTCCCACCGCCCCAACTCTGCTCTTTACCTGAATAACACCCCCCTCCTTCTCCCTTCAATTATAGCTGTGGTGGGAAATTGATGGTTCCCTGGCTTTAAGCTCAGTTAAAACCTTTATATGTAATAGATAGTCATGTTTCTGTTGTGGACTAAGCTAGTGAAAGCGTCAAAGCGTCCATTTAAGGTCTCTGAGGGGTTGTTGGGATGTTTGTAGATGTTTACATGCGTGCAGTGGTGCGTTGTGGGATATTGGGGGTATGTTAGGGACGACTGCAGGGTCTTAAGTTGCTCTGAGAAGCTGTTCCAGCGAATGCGGAGAAAGGTCGCTTAAAAATAGTCCCTCCTTAAAGACGCCAAACAAATCCCCCTTAGCCTAAACTTATACCTCTCCCCCTCTCGCCTTCTCACTCTGTCGTTCCTCCACCTCTCTTTCCCTGTCTTCCCTCTCTCGCCCTTGTATACGTGTTAATTGAGTATCAGCGAGGGAAGGGAATTATGCTGTAAGTCTCTCTACACAGGAGGAAATCCTTTCTTGGAAGCCTTGACATTCCATTCAAACAACTGCAACCCTCCTCTAACCTCAGTGTGTGTGTGTGTGTGTGTGTGTGTGTGTGTGTGTGTGTGTGTGTGTGTGTGTGTGTGTGTGTGTGTGTGTGTGTGTGTGTGTGTGTGTGTGTGTGTGTGTGTGTGTGTGTGTGTGTGTGTGTGTGTGTGTGTGTGTGCGTGTGAGAGAGAGCTTTCTCCCTAAAATGAAATGTGTGAAACATAAAGACACATCTCTGTGAGAAAGGTAATACACTGAGTGCACAAAACATTAAGAACACCTTCCTAATATTGAGTTGCACTCCCCTTTGCCCTCAATTTGTTGGGGCATGGACTCTACAAGGTGTCGAAAGCTTTCCACAGGGCTGCTGGCCTGTGTTGACTCCAATGCTTCCCACAGTTGTGTCAAGTTGGATGGATGTCATTTGAGTGGTGGACCATTCTTGATACACAGGGGAAACTGGTGAGTGTGAAAAACCCAGCAGCGTTACAGTTTTTGACACCCTCAAACCGGTGGACTTGGCAACTACTACCATATACCGTTCAAAGGCACTTAAATATTTTGTCATGCCCATTCATCCTCTGAATGGCACATAAACACAATCCATGTCTCAATTGTCTCAAACTTAAAAATTATTCTTTACCTGTCTCCTCCCCTTCATCTACTCTGATTGAAGTGGATTTAACAAGTGACATCAATAAGGGATCATAGCTTTCCCCCGGATTCACCTCGTCAGTCTATGTCATGGAAAGAGCAGGTGTTCTTAATGTTTTATACACTCAGTGTAAATGGAAGCTAGAAGGGGTCGAGGGAAGTGTCATATTCTCTTCACACCTGGAAATCGTCCTTGTAGAATGGTGAAGTATTGATGTACTGTTTGTGTATGTCTTGGTATGTGTGTGAAGGAGTGTGTTAGAGGGGGGTTCGAAGGGTGAAAGGTCACACAGAGAGAAGAAGACCGGGGAGATGTTTTTGAGTGGTGAGATGAGTTTCTGGGTGAGAAGTGTGTGAGTGTGTGTCTGTGTTGTTTGGGACTGGCCTGCTCTAAATGGAGTGTAGCACTAACAAAGGCGAGGCAGAGCCATCTGTCTGCCAATAATATCTACACTCCAAACAAACAGGCTGTCAGACATACCCTGAACCACTGACATGCCCCTAATAGAATGGCTGACACACACATTACTCTTCATAAGACCTGTGCGTGTGTTTGTCTGGTGTGTGTGTGTGTTTGTTTGCACAGTTATGTTTACATGAAAGTCTGAAAGATTGAAAATAGTAGTGTTTTCTGTTGTGTTTATGTGAAATAGGTGTGTGTATGTGCGTGTATGTGACATGAGTGGAACAGGCGTCTGGAGATTGAAGCACATTACATCACTACTCATTGTGTGGGAGCACTCTTTCTCCCACTATGACGATCAATCACTCAGACAAGACACTGCACAGTACTTCTCTGGCTAGCCTCAACACTAACATCTCTCTCTCTCTCTCTCTCTCTCTCTCTCTCTCTCTCTCTCTCTCTCTCTCTCTCTCTCTCTCTCTCTCTCTCTCGCTCTCGCTCTCGCTCTCTCTCTCTCGCTCTCTCTCTCAGTACTTTGGCAGTTTGTTGGTGATTTTCTGTGTAGAGTTGGCCAGTGGGGTGTGGACGTATGACGAGGTGAGTGCGGATTTTCTATATGATGTATATCTATGCTGCAGCTCTATGTGTGGTGGCCTTATAGGCCTGTCTATATTTTGTGCTGTGCTATGAATAAACATGAATGCCAGTCATGTGCAGCTCTGCTCAGAGAGCTCACCTCCTTCTCTGCTTACTGGGGCTACCCAATTAACAACATGACCAGTGCAGGGCACAGGCCAAAGAGCACAGGGAAATGGTACTGATGCTATATATGAACAACCGAAAAATCTATCTTTACAATCTTTTCATTGTACCCCTCTAATCAGGGACTGATTTAGTCCTGGGACACCAGATGGGTACAATTAATTATGAGGTAGAACAGAAAACCAGCAGGCCCCGGACCTCGTAGGGTAAGAGTTGAATACCCCTGAGATAGGATATAATTGTGTCCCCGTTCCCATTCGTCCCTCATTCCCCTCCCTCCCCCTGCCTCCTCTCTCCCTCCTGCTCAGGGAGTGGGTGTTTGAACACAATGGGCAGGGCTCTCTATTACAACGGGTTCTCCCCTACAGGGCTGCCCCTCCTCTGGTCCAGGGGCTTATCTCCCCACCATGAAAGAGCCCACAGTGGCTTTGATGTCCCCTCACAGTATGTGGGACTCGCTCCGACCGCGCAGGTGTGTTTGTGTTTGTGTGTGTGTGTGTGCAGCACCTGGCCACTGACTAGCGCAGTGTGTATGGCAAACTGAGAAAGGTGTGTGTGTGTATGTGTGTTTGGTACTTGGCTACAAGCCTGAGGATGTGTGTGTGTAGCACTAGCACCTGGCCTTTGAGTCCACAGTGCCACCCGCCACCCTCCTAATCAGAGTGACATACCTGCCATGCCGCAGGGGGTTGTGGATATTGTAGTCGTTGTGCCTTGTCCTTTATCAGAACCCTGCTAGGGCAGCACCAAGGTGACGCACCTGGCCTCAGGGGAATTCTGGGTAACCAAGATGGGTAACAAGACCAGTGAAGGAGAGAGGAAGGAGGAGGGAATGGAGGCCCAGGGGTGAGTTAGGTGGAGGTTTTATTGGAGAGGAGAGGGGGATGAGTTATGCATGCTAAGTGTGTCAGACTGTGGGTCTGCAGATTAGCTCTGGTCTGGTTCCCCAGAGCCCAGACATGGGTAATTGTTTAGACAACAAGCCGTCGTCAACCTCAGCAACTACATACCGGAGTGTTGGAGGCCTGGGAAACTCTAGAGGAGAGAGTCAGAAGTTGTGTGTTTGAAAAAAATTGTGACATGGTCAGAGGATTGGACTATATAACTAGGCTTGAAACAGAGAGCTGGTAGCTAAATATACACCACTGTGACTGTTGCTCCAGTACGGTTTCAGGGCTTTCTGTTGAATGTCTTGTGACAATAATACATGAGCTGTACATGAAATGTTCTCAGCTGAAGTTGAACTGAAACATATAGCTGAACTGAATGTAACTATACTGAATGAAATGTTGTTTAAGGCTGACCCCATTTAGTCGACTGGTCGATTGTTTGGTCGATAGGCAGTTGGTCGACCGAGATGTCTTTAGTCGAGCAGTAGCAAAAATAAAATAAAATATCATGGTGTACAAGACCCCTGTCTGATTTGCGCCTCTCTGAGTGGAATGAACCATTGTGGAGGTCGTGGGGATGGTACAGTCCATCACTAAGACATGTGCTGCTGAAATTGTACATGGTTATATTCCGTAGGAACAAGGGTGCAACACTAATAAAAATGATATTATTTTATAACAGATGCGGTTTCTACCGCTGTTCGCGGTTCCGAAACACATCAGTGTGCTGTTGAATTGGCACCTTTTCCTAGACCATGTCACTATGTGCATAATAGCAAAGTTAACCAGCATAGGTGTTGACAACAATGCTGTGGAGGCAGCAGCAGAGTTAGAAGATGAGAAAACAGCCTTTGCCTTAATTGTCTAAGAAAGAGAGAGGAAATCCCAACTAAATTAGGTCTATAATCAATGGCCGTTATAATAGGCTTTAGAAATCATCCATATATATTTACAAAAATAGTAGAGATCCTGCTTCTCTTGCCCATTTGAGTGTTTGTTTAATAGCCTACTGATTCTGTGAGCACCAAGCCTTCGTGAGCACCAACCACAACATGTCGGATAAACAATTTCACAAATCCGTCTGTTTTTTATCTTTGCTATGCTGTAATAAAGGCTTTAAACTTTTTTATCTCGTTAAAACCGCCTCTCTGGTATTATTTATAATTTATTTAGTGTTGTTTACACTGTTCCAAATGATCAGACAATTTATATTTATAATAATAATAACCCTCCTTTTTCCTTGATCTCCTTCTTATTGTTAGTATTACTAATATTGTTATGATCATCATTATTATTATAATAAGTAATGTCATTATCATTAGCAGGCTTAGTATAGCAGCATTGTATAACCACAATCAAGCTGCAGGCCTAAGAGCGCATCCTGTTCTGTCTTAATACCGTTACTTACAAAGGCCTATATTTCAATACTTACAGTTGAAGTCGGAAGTTCACATACACTTAGGTTGGAGTCAATAAAACTGGTTTTGGAAGTCGGTTAGGACATCTACTTTGTGCATGACACAAGTAATTTTTCCAACAATTGTTTACAGACAGATTATTTCACTTATAATTCACTGTATCATAATTCCAGTGGGTCAGAAGTTTACATACACTAAGTTGACTGTGCCTTTAAACAGCTTGGAAAATTCCAGAAAATGATGTCATGGCTTTAGAGGCTTCTGATAGACTAATTGACATAATTTGAGTCAATTGGAGGTGTACCTGTGGATGTATTTCAAGGCCTACCTTCAAACTCAGTGCCTCTTTGCTTGACATCATGGGAAAATCAAAAGAAATAAGACAAGACCTCAGAAAAAAATGTGTAGACCTCCACAAGTCTGGTTCATCCTTGGGAGCAATTTCCAAATGCCTGAAGGTACCATGTTCATCTATATAAACAATAGTACAAAAGTATAAACACAGTGGGACCACACAGCCATAATACCGCTCAGGAAGGAGATGCATTCTGTCTCCTAGAGATGAACGTACTTTGGTGCGAAAAGTGTAAATCAATCCCAGAACAACAGCAAAGGACCTTGTGAAGTTACTGGAGGAAACAGGTACAAAAGTATCTATATCCACAGTAAAACGAGTCCTATATCGACATAACCTGAAAGGCCGCTCAGCGAGGAAGAAGCTACTGCTCCAAAACCGCCATAAAAAAGCCAGACTACGGTTTTCAACTGCACATGGTGACAAAGATCATACTTTTTGGAGAAATGTCCTCTGGTCTGATGAAACAAAAATAGAACTGTTTGGCCATAATGACCATCGTTATGTTAGGAGTAAAAAGGGGGAGGCTTGCAAGCCGAAGAACATGACCCCAACCGTGAAGCATGGGGGTGGCAGCATCATGTTGTTGGGGTGCTTTGCTGCAGGAGGGGCTGGTGCACTTTACAAAATAGATGGCATCATGAGGTAGGAAAATTATGTGGATATATTGAAGCAACATCTCAAGACATCAGTCAGGAAGTTAAAGCTAGCTCGCAAATGAGTGTTCCAAATGGACAATGACCCCAAGCATACTTCCAAAGTTGTGGCAAAATGGCTTAAGGACAACAAAGTCAAGGTGTTGGAGTGGCCATCACAAAGCCCAGACCTTAATCCCATAGAACATTTCTGGGCAGAACTGAAAAAGCGTGTGCGAGCAAGGAGGCCTACAAACCTGACTCAGTTACACCAGCTCTGTCAGGAGGAATGGGCCAAAATTCAGCCAACTTATTGTGGGAAGCTTGTGGAAGGCTACCTGAAACATTTGACCCTAGATAAACAATTTAAAGGCAATGCTACCAAATACTAATTGAGAGTATGTAAACTTCTGACCCACTGAGAATGTGATGAAAGAAATAAAAGCTTAAATAAATCATTCTCTCTACTATTATTCTGACAATTCACATCCTTAAAATAAAGTGGTGATCCTAACTGACCTAAGACAGGGAATTTTTACTTTGATTAAATGTCAGGAATTGTGAAAAACTGAGTTTAAATGTATTTGGCAAAGGTGTATGTAAACTTCCGACTTCAACCGTATATAAGCTATAGTACTGTATCAATCAATCAATCATTCATTCGTTCGTTCATGTCATCACACAGCATACTAGTCATTCATGATTTGAAATCCAATCAAGCATTTTCATTTTATAATAAAATATCAAAGCGAACTTTGAATAATTAGCATAAACAATAAATAAACCGTTCCATTTTGGAAATTACAATGGACTCTCTGTTATGCTTATAATTTATTTAGTGTTGTTAATATTGTTCCAAACAGTCAGAGAAATTATTTTGTAATCTAACAGCTCCTGTTTGCACGCAGCACTTGCTCCTTACCTTATTTTTCTTGATCTCCAGTATTTTCCACAGCTAGTCAAATTTATTCCATTAATTTTTTACCTCCGGAGCAACCAGTAAACATCCCCCCGTTTGAAGTTTATTTGTCACGTCCTATGCATCCATTTTGCTGTCACATGTGTTACGTTGTTCAGAGTTTGTTTTAACCAATTTATTGATGTGAATATGATATGCTATAGGTCCTAATAGTCATGTGCATGCGATGCATGCATGTGTCACGTAAAGAGTGCAAGGGTTGAGAGAACAGGGAATGTTTTTCCTAAACAAATGAGATATTTCGGTAACTGAACTTTTCAGTCAGAAATGGCTGTAATTATGTTGCAGCTTCAGCAACACGGACAGCGCGATAAACACTGTTGATGTTATGTGAAGGTCGCTGCAGCAAGGAGGAGAGAGAGACAATGAGTGATAGTAACACAGTCATGTCATTTTTTTAATACAGCGCAGCAAGTCTGAGCCCGCAATGGCAAACTCAAATAAATTACGGTTGGACTCCCTCTAGTCATTTGTGTGGATTAATTATTTCATCAAACAGTGCGCTTAAAGCATCAGACAAGCTCACTGCATATACAGTGCATTTGGAAAGTATTCAGACCCCTTGACTTTTTCTACATTTTGTTACGTTACAGCCTTATTCTAAAATGTATTAAATGTCTTTGATTTTTCACCAATCTACACACAATACCCCATAATGACAAAGCAATTTAAAAAATATATATTTGCAAATGTATTAAAAATAAAAAGCTGATATCACATTTACATAAGTATTCAGACCGTTTAATCAGTACTTTGTTGAAGAACCTTTGGCAGCGATTACAACCTTGAGTCTTCTTGGGTACGATGCTACCAGCTTGGCACACATGTATTTGGGGAGTTTCTCCCATTCTTCACTGCAGATCCTCTCAAGCTCTGTCAGGTTCGATGGGGAGCGTCGCTGCACAGAGGGGGATGGTGCAGTTTTTCATCAAGAATATCTCTGTACTTTGTTCTGTTCATCTATCCCTCGATCCTGATTAGTCTCCCAGTCCCTGCCGCTGAAAAACATCCCCACAGGGGCCTCCCGGGTGGCGCAGTGGTCTAGGGCACTGCATCGCAGCGCTAGCTGTGCCACCAGAGACTCTGGGTTCACGCCCAGGCTCTGTCGCAGCCGGCCGCGACCGGGAGGTCCGTGGGGCGACGCACAATTGGCCTAGCGTCGTCCGGGTTAGGGAGGGTTTGGCCGGTAGGGATATCCTTGTCTCATCGCGCACCAGCGACTCCTGTGCTGGGCCGGGCGCAGTGCGCGCTAACCAAGGTAGCCAGGTGCACGGTGTTTCCTCCGACACATTGGTGCGGCTGGCTTCTGGGTTGGAGGCGTGCTGTGTTAAGAAGCAGTGCCGCTTGGTTGGGTTGTGTTTCGGAGGACACATGGCTTTCGACCTTCGTCTCTCCCGAGCCCGTACGGGAGTTGTAGCGATGAGACAAGATAGTAATTACTAGCAATTGGATACCACGAAATTGGGGAGAAGAGGGGGTAAAAAAAAAGAAAAACATCCCCAGAGCATGATGCTGCCAACCACCATGCTTCACCGTAGGGATGGTGCCAGGTTTCCTCCAGATGTGACGCTTGGCATTCAGACCAAAGATTTCAATCTTGGTTTCATCAGACCAGAGAATCTTGTTTCTCATGGTCTGAGAGTCCTTTAGGTGCCTTTTCGGAAGCTTCCAGCGGGCTGTCATGTGCCTTTTACTGAGGAGTGTGGCAACTCTACCATAAAGGCCTGATTGGTGGCAGTGGTGTAAAGTACTTAAGTAAAAATACTTTAAAGTACTACATAAGTAGTTTTTTGGGGTATCTGTACTTTACTTTACTATTTATATTTTTGACTACTTTTACAATTACTTCACTATATTCCTAAAGAAAAGAATGTACTTTCTACTCCATACATTTTACCTGACACCCAAAAGTACTACTACCTTTTGAATGATTAGCAGGACATGAAAATATTCCAATTCAAGCTCTTAAAGAGAAAATCTCTGGTCATCCCTACTGCATCTGATCTGGCGGACTCATTAAACACAAATGCTTAATTTGTAAATGATGAGTGTGCCCCTGGCTATCCGTAAAAAAAAAAAAAAAAAAAAAAAAATTATGCGCCGGCTGGTTTGCTTAGTATATGAATTTGAAATGACTTGTACTTTTACTTGTAATACTTAAGTATATTTTAGCAATTACATTTACTTTTGATACTTAAGTATATTTAAAACCAAATACTTTTAGACTTTTTCTCAGGTAGTATTTTACTGGGTGACTTTCACTTTTACTTGAGTAATTTTCTATTACTGTATCTTTTACTTTTACTCAAGTATGACAGTTTTCCACCACTAATTGGTGGAGTGCTGCAGAAATGGTTGTCCTTCTGGAAGGTTCTCCCATCTTCACAGAGGATCTCTGTCAGAGTGACCATCGGGTTCTTCGTCACCTCCTTGACCAAGGCCCGTCTCCCCCGATTGCTCAGTTTGGCCGGTCAGCCAGCTCTAGGAAGAGTCTTGGTGGTTACAAACTTCTTCCATTTAAGAACGATGGAGGCCACTGTGTTCTTGGGGACCTTCAATGTTGCAGAAATGTTTTTTCTTCTCCAGATCTGTGCCTCACCACAATGCTGTCTTGGGCTCTACGGACAATTATTTCAACCTCATGGCGTGGTTTTTGCTCTGACATGCACTGTCAACTGTGGGACCTTATATAGACAGGTGTGTGCCTTTCCAAATCATCTCCAATCAATTGAATTTACCACAGGTGGACTCCAATCAAGTTGTAGAAACATCTCAAGGATGATCAATGACAACAGGATTCACCTGAGGTCAATTTCGAGTCTCATAGCAAAGGGTCTGAATACTATTTCTTTTTAATATAAATTTGCACAAAAAAATGAACTTTGTCATTATGGGGTATTGTGTGTAGATTGATGAGGGAAAAAAATGATTTAATCACATTTAAAACAAGGCTGTAATGTAACAACATGTGGAAAAAGTCAAGGGGTCTGAATACTTTCCCGAATGCACTGTAGTTGATTTGTTAAACTTCTTATGGCTGGGATCCCGTTAAGGGGATCGAAATGACAACAGCCAGTGAAAGTGCAGGGCGCCAAATTCAAAACAACAGAAATCTCACTATTAAAATTCCACAGACATACAAGTATTTTACACCATTTTAAAGATAAACTTTTTGTTAATACCACCACAGTGTCCGATTTCAAAAAGGCTTTACGACGAAAGCACAACATATCATTATGTTAGGTCAGCACCTATTCACAGAAAAACACAGCCATTTTTCCAGCCAAAGAGAGGAGTCACAAAAAGCAGAAATAGAGATGAAATTAATCACTAACCTTTGATGATCTTCATCAGATGACACTCATAAGACTTCATGTTACACAATACATGTATGTTTTGTTCGATAAAGTTCATATTTATATCCCAAAATCTCAGTTTACATAGGCGCGTCATGTTCAGTAATGTTTTGCCTCCAAAACATCCGGTGATTTTGCAGAGAGCCACATCAATTTACAGAAATACTCATAATAAACATTGATAAAATATACAAGTATTATACATGGAACTTTAGATAAACCTCTCCTTAATGCAACCGCTGTGTCAGATTTCAAAAAAACTTTACGGAAAAAGCACACCATGCAATAATCTGAGTACATCGCTCAGAGCCCAAACAAGCCATAAAGATATCCGCCATGTTGTGGAGTCAACAGATGTCAGAATAGCATTATAAATATTCACTTACCTTTGTTGATCTTCATCAGAATGCACTCCCAGGAATCCCAGTTCCACAATAAATGTTTGATTTGTTCCATAAAGTTCATAATTTATGTCCAAATACCTCCTTTTTTTTCGCACGTTCAGTACACAATCCAAACTCACGACGCGCGGGCAAGTCCATGCGAAAGTTGAGACGAAAAGTCATATTACAGTTCGTAGAAACATGTCAAACAAAGTTTAGAATCAATCTTTAGGATGTTTTTAACATAAATCTTCAATAATGTTCTAACCGGAGAATTCCTTTGTCTGTAGAAATGCGATGGAACGCCGGTCTAACTCTCACGTGAACGCCCGTGGTCAGCTCATGGCACTCTGCCAGACCCCTGACTCAAATAGCCCTCATTCCCCCCTCCTTCACAGTAGTAGCATCAAACAAGGTTCTAAAGACTGTTGACATCTAGTGGAAGCCTTAGGAAGTGCAATATGACCAATATCCCACTGTATATTCGATAGGCGATGAGTTGAAAAACTACAAACCTCAGATTTCCCACTTCCTGGTTGGATTCTTTCTCAGATTTTTGCCTGCCGTATGAGTTATGTTATACTCACAGACATCATTCAAACAGTTTCAGAAACTTCAGAGTGTTTTCTATCCAAATCTACTAATAATATGCATATATTAGCAACTGGGCATCTTAGTAGCAGGCAGTTTACTCTGGGCACCTTATTCATCCAAGCTACTCAATACTGCCCCCAGCCATAAGAAGTTAAAACACATAGAATGTGCCTATATATGGAAAATGGAACAGACGACTCTCGGTCGACCAAGATTTATTTTTTGTCGGGGACAGCCCTAATGTAGTTACACTGTTATGTTCTGTCCAAGCCTTCAATTCATAGGTCAGATATGATCAGTCTGAAGTCCAGGATGCCCAACTATGGCCTGCAGCGTTACCAGTGGCTAACACACACCTGGAACACCTTCCAGACTGAGGTGAGAGGTCACTACCCCAGAGTTCACCACCCCAGAGGTCACACAAATCCTACACAAACACTTAGTGGTTTTATATCATAACTCAAGAGCTACATTTTAATAAGATATTACATTTATGAGAGGTTATTATTTATGAGAGGTTATTAGTGTTTTAGTGCTTTGAATATGCAAGATTGCTAGTTATAAAGGGCTGGTAATGTATGTCAACTTTCTTTGACTGTGTGTTCCCCAGTTTAAGTGCTGTGGGGTCATCTACTTCACTGATTGGCTGGAGATGACAGAGATGGAGTGGCCACCAGACTCCTGCTGCTCCAATCAGTATCCAGGATGTGCTCGCCACGCCCACTACCGTGACCTCAGTGACCTTCACCAAGAGGTGAGTGCCCCAGTGACCCTTTTATTATTATTTATTTATTTTTATTTCACCTTTATTTAACCTGGTAGGCCAGTTGAGAACAAGTTCTCATCTACAACTGCGACCTGGCCAAGATAAAGCAAAGGAGTGCGACAAAAACAACAACACAGAGTTACACATGGGATAAAGAAACATACAGTCAATAACACAATAGAAAAAGTCTATGCACAGTGTGTGCAAATGTAGTAAGGGAGGTAAGGCAATAATAAGACCCTCTGACCTCACAGTAAGTGTTAGGTGGTTAGACCTCTGTTGACCTGTTCACCTACTGAACCCGCTGACCCTACCCTGAAAAGTGTTATGATCATTACAGATGATCATTACGGCTCTCTGTAGCCCCAGGTGGATCTGCCAATGCCTTATTGACGTACCTTCCTCTATGACATCATCAGAAAGGGACACACAGGCTTACATATTCCCATTCACCAATTGAGTAAACCTGTTAGTTCAGAAGAGACAGAAACAATAACAAGAAACTTTTTGATATAGGCTACTTACATTCTGAATGGAGTGGAGATGATTTTCTTGGAGTTGGAGTTTTCTACTTAATACTTTCACAACAACCTGCTTCCAATGGGATGACTATTTGCAACCTGAAATGACCTGCCATGTTCAATGGTGGAGAGAAATCCATACAACTCAATTAGAGCCAATCACAGGCTTGATAGCATAGTGTGCCTCCTGCCTGCTGCGGTTGCCAGATTGTTGAGACAGAGTGCAGCTATTACATCTCATCAAGCCCACCAGGGGACAAGGTATGCTGCTGTCTGGGGCTGAGGGGAACACACACACAAAGTCTAGTAGGGGGTGAGGTACGCCAAGCAATGCCAGCTAGCCTGCCAGCAGGATACAGAGAGAATACAAAGCAAACTCACCGTAGAGTCTCTCTCTATTTCTATTTTAATATTTCACCTTGCTCTCACACACCCACACAAACATACAGGCAGACACACAGGCAGGCAGGTAGGTAGGCAAACAGGCAGGCAGGCAAGCAGGCAGGCAGGCAAACAGGCTGGTTGGCATGCAGGCAGGTAGGCAAACAGGCAGGCAGGGAAACAGGCTGGTTAGCATGCAGGCAGGTTGGCATGCAGGCAGGTAGGCAGGCAGGCATGCAGGCAGGCAGGTAAACAGGCTGGTTGGCATGCAGGCAGGTTGGCAAACAGGCAGGCAGGCAAACAGGCTAGTTGGCATGCAGGCAGGTAGGCAAACAGGCAGGCAGGCAAACAGGCTGGTTGGCATGCAGGCAGGTTGGCATGCAGGCAGGCAGGCAGGCAGGCAGGCAGGCAGGCAGGCAGGCAGGCAGGCAGGCAGGCAGGCAGGCAGGCAGGTAGGCAGGCAGGCAGGCAGGCAGGCAGGCAGGCAGGCAGGCAGGCAGGCAGGCAGGCAGGCAGGCAGGCAGGTAGGTAGGTAGGCAGGCAGGTAGGCAGGCAGGTAGGGCCGCACACACTCAGTCTTCTTTCCTCTAGAGGGAAACACCCTCATCTCCCCATCTACAGCTCAATCACTGTCCTGGTCTAACCCCAAACCAACCCTGTCCCCTATCCCATCTACAGCTCAATCACTGTCCTGGTCTAACCCCAAACCAACCCTGTCCCCTATCCCATCTACAGCTCAATCACTGTCCTGGTCTAACCCCAAACCAACCCTGTCCCCTATCCCATCTACAGCTTAATCACTGTCCTGGTCTATCCCCAAACCAACCCTGTCCCCTATCCCATTTACAGCTCAATCACTGTCCTGGTCTAACCCCAAAACCTTAAAACCTTAAAACCTTAACTTCCGGCGCCGACCGAGATGGCCGCCTCGCTTCGCGTTCCTTGGAAAATATGCAGTATTTTGTTTTTTTTATGTGTTATTCCTTACATTGGTACCCCAGGTAATCTTAGGTTTCATTACATACAGTCGGGAGGAACTACTGAATATAAGATTAACGTCAACTCACCATCGTTCCAACCAGGAATATGACTTTCCCGAAACGGATCCAGTGTTTTGCCTTCCACCCAATACAATGGATCTGATCCCAGCCGGCGACCCTATGCGACGCCGTAAAAGGGGCAAACGTAGTGGTCTCCTGGTCAGGCTTCGGAGACGGGCACATCGCGCTCCACTCCCTAGCATACTACTCGCCAATGTCCAGTCTCTTGACAATAAGGTTCATGAAATCCGAGCACGGGTAACATTCCAGAGAGACATCAGAGATTGTAACGTTCTCTGCTTCACGGAAACATGGCTAACTCAAGAGACGCTAACGGAGTCGGTGCAGCCAGCTGGTTTCTTCACGCATCGCGCCGACAGAAACATACATCTTTCTGGTAAGAAGAGGGGCGGGGGTGTATGCCTTATGATTAACGAGACGTGGTGTGATCATAACAACATATAGGAACTCAAGTCATTCTGTTCACCTGATCTAGAACTCCTCACAATCAAATGTCGACCGCATTATCTACCAAGGGAATTCTCTTCGATTATAATCACAGCCGTATATATTCCCCCCCAAGCAGACACATCGATGGCCCTGAACGAACTTTATCTGACTCTTTGTAAACTGGAAACCACACACCCTGAGGCTGCATTCATCGTAGCTGGGGATTTTAACAAGGCTAATCTAAAAACAAAACTCCCTAAATTCTATCAGCATATTGATTGTGCTACCAGGGCTGGTAAAACCTTGGATCATTGTTATACTAACTTCCGCGACGCATATAAGGCCCTCCCCCGCCCTCCTTTCGGAAAAGCTGACCACGACTCCATTTTGTTGCTTCCAGCCTACAAACAGAAACTAAAACAACAAGCTCCCGCACTCAGGTCTGTTCAACGCTGGTCCGACCAATCTGATTCCACGCTTCAAGACTGCTTCGATCACGCGGATTGGAATATGTTCCACATTGCGTCCAACAACAACATTGACGAATATGCTGATTCGGTGAGCGAGTTCATTAGAAAGTGCATTGACGATGTCGTACCCACAGCAACGATTAAAACATTCCCAAACCAGAAACCGTGGATTGACGGCAGCATTCGCGTGAAACTGAAAGCGCGAACCACTGCTTTTAACCAGGGCAAGGTGACCGGAAACATGACCGAATACAAACAGTGTAGCTATTCTCTCCGCAAGGCAATCAAACAAGCTAAGTCCCAGTACAGAGACAAAATAGAGTCGCAATTCAACAGCTCAGACACAAGAGGTATGTGGCAGGGTCTACAGTCAATCACGGATTACAAAAAGAAAACCAGCCCCGTCGCGGACCAGGATGTCTTGCCAGACAGGCTAAATAACTTTTTTGCTCGCTTTGAGGACAATACAGTGCCACTGACACGGCCCGCTACCAAAACCTGCGGGCTCTCCTTCACTGCAGCCGAGGTGAGTAAAACATTTAAACGTGTTAACCCTCGCAAGGCTGCAGGCCCAGACGGCATTCCCAGCCGCGTCCTCAGAGCATGCGCAGACCAGCTGGCTGGTGTGTTTACGGACATATTCAATCAATCCTTATCCCAGTCTGCTGTTCCCACATGCTTCAAGAGGGCCACCATTGTTCCTGTTCCCAAGAAAGCTAAGGTAACTGAGCTAAACGACTACCGCCCCGTAGCACTCACTTCCGTCGTCATGAAGTGCTTTGAGAGACTAGTCAAGGACCATATCACCTCCACCCTACCGGACACCCTAGACCCACTCCAATTTGCTTACCGACCCAATAGGTCCACAGACGACGCAATCGCAACCACACTGCACACTGCCCTAACCCATCTGGACAAGAGGAATACCTCTGTGAGAATGCTGTTCATCGACTACAGCTCAGCATTTAACACCATAGTACCCTCCAAACTCGTCATCAAGCTCGAGACCCTGGGTCTCGACCCCGCCCTGTGCAACTGGGTCCTGGACTTCCTGACGGGCCGCCCCCAGGTGGTGAGGGTAGGTAACAACATCTCCACCCCGCTGATCCTCAACACTGGGGCCCCACAAGGGTGCGTTCTGAGCCATCTCCTGTACTCCCTGTTCACCCACGACTGCGTGGCCATGCACGCCTCCAACTCAATCATCAAGTTTGCGGATGACACTACAGTGGTAGGCTTGATTACCAACAACGACGAGACGGCCTACAGGGAGGAGGTGAGGGCCCTCGGAGTGTGGTGTCAGGAAAATAACCTCACACTCAACGTCAACAAAACAAAGGAGATGATTGTGGACTTCAGGAAACAGCAGAGGGAGCACCCCCCTATCCACATCGACGGGTCAGTAGTGGAGAAGGTGGAAAGTTTTAAGTTCCTCGGTGTACACATCACGGACAAACTGAATTGGTCCACCCACACAGACAGCGTTGTGAAGAAGGCGCAGCAGCGCCTCTTCAACCTCAGGAGGCTGAAGAAATTCGGCTTGTCACCAAAAGCACTCACAAACTTCTACAGATGCACAATCGAGAGCATCCTGTCGGGCTGTATCACCGCCTGGTACGGCAACTGCTCCGCCCACAACCGTAAGGCTCTCCAGAGGGTAGTGAGGTCTGCACAACGCATCACCGGGGGCAAACTACCTGCCCTCCAGGACACCTACACCACCCGATGTCACAGGAAGGCCATAAAGATCATCAAGGACAACAACCACCCAAGCCACTGCCTGTTCACCCCGCTATCATCCAGAAGGCGAGGTCAGTACAGGTGCATCAAAGCAGGGACCGAGAGACTGAAAAACAGCTTCTATCTCAAGGCCATCAGACTGTTAAACAGCCACCACTAACATTTAGCGGCCGCTGCCAACATACTGACTCAACTCCAGCCACTTTAATAATGGGAATTGATGGAAATTATGTAAAAATGTACCACTAGCCACTTTAAACAATGCCACTTAATATAATGTTTACATACCCTACACTACTCATCTCATATGTATATGTATATACTGTACTCTATATCATCTACTGCATCTTGCCATCTTTATGTAATACATGTATCACTAGACACTTTAAACTATGCCACTTTATGTTTACATACCCTACATTACTCATCTCATATGTATATACTGTACTCTATACCATCTACTGCATCTTGCCTATGCCGTTCTGTACCATCACTCATTCATATATCTATATGTACATATTCTTTATCCCTTTACACTTGTGTGTATAAGGTAGTAGTTGTGGAATTGTTAGGTTAGATTACTTGTTGGTTATTACTGCATTGTCGGAACTAGAAGCACAAGCATTTCGCTACACTCGCATTAACATCTGCTAACCATGTGTATGTGACAAATAAAATTGGATTTGATTTGATTTGAAACCAACCCTGTCCCCTATCCCATGTCTGACCTCCTCCACCTCAACATGTCTGTCTGCTGTGTTTAGTCAACAATGTTAACCCCCTAGCCTTATCAACAGTTCCCCTGGCCATAGCAACAGTTCCTCTCCCCGTGGTCCAGGCCAAGTGGTGTGGCTCTAGCAGGGTTCTAGCAGGTCCGGTTTGCCCGGTGCAGACTGCTAGGCGGCCCATTGTCACCTGGGTGAGAGGTGCTGGGTGAGCAGGCTGTTCCTGCATGACAAACACACCTGGATAGGCCTGCCTGGAAAATATGGAGGGAGAGGGTGGAGAAAGGGGAGGTTGTGACAGTGGAAAAAGAGAGGGAAATGGGGTTAGGGGAAAGGAAGGAGGAGGTAAAGAGAGAGTTGATACAGGAAAAGGGGGAGAGAGAGGGAGTGAGAGAGAGGCTAGTAATTGTGTTAAATGTAAACTATGAGAGGTTCTTATGAAAGGGTGTGTGCTGCTGCTGCTACGCCTCACTAAGTAAAACTAGGCATACAGAAAGACAAAGAGATGCTGTGTGTGTGTGCGTGTGTGTGTGTGCGCGTGTGTGCGCGTGTGTGTGCGTGTGTGTGCGTGTGTGTGCGTGTGTGTGTGTGTGTGTGTGTGTGTGTGTGTGTGTGTGTGTGTGTGTGTGTGTGTGTGTGTGTGTGTGTGTGTGTGTGTGTGTGTGTGTGTGTGTGTGTGTGTGTGTGTGTAGTGAGGATGAGTCAGTTAGTCAGTCAGTCAGTAGAGGAGGGAGTCAAGGGGAATGTGTGGAGGATCCTTTCTATCTCCTGTCTGTTTTCTCTCTCTTTCTTTATACCAGCCTCTCTCCCCCACGTTTACTACCCTTTCTCCACAGGACTTTCCTTTCCTCCCACTTGTCTCTCACTCTCTCTCCCACCTCTCTCTCTATCCCTCTCTCTCTCTCTCTCTCTCTCTCTGGCAGCAGTAAGGTGTAGAGTAGCTCAGTCTGGTATGTAGCACCACAGAGTGAATATCCCTTAGTCAGGAAGTAATAGACTGGCCTTTCTACACCTCCACTACTACTCCCTCTCTTTCCACTTCTCTACCGTCGTCCTCTCTTCCCCTACATCTCTCTTTCTCTCACTCTCTCCCCCTCTGTTTCTTTCTCTCCGTGTACATGTTATCCATGTGATAGGATGAGAGAGCGTTTTCAATTTGTTCCTACAGCAGATGTACACCTCACAGAAACAGTATGGGAGGTCTGGCCCTGGTGAGACAGACAGACTGAAACAACATTAATATTACATGAATGACATGGATCAAACGTATGCCATATTTCAACATGGAAAAGCTTCAACTCTTGTTGTATTCATTTGTCTGTGTGTGTGTGTGTGTGTGTGTGTGTGTGTGTGTGTGTGTGTGTGTGTGTGTGTGTGTGTGTGTGTGTGTGTGTGTGTGTGTGTGTGTGTGTGTGTGTGTGTGTGTTTACTACAGGGCTGTGGGCCGAAGATCTACAGTTTCATCAGAGGAACTAAGCAGCTGCATGTGCTGCGTTTCCTGGGTGTGTCTATAGGAGTGGCCCAGATTCTGGCCATGACCCTGACCCTAACCCTGCTCTGGGCCCTCTACTACGACCGCAAGCCCCCCGAGCCCACCCCGCCCGACCCCCCACCAGGAACCGACCCTGGACCTCTAACCATCACCCACGGACCCCAAGGGGAGGCTCCTAAATTGGGTAACACTCGCCTGGCTGAGGCCTGGTCCAATGCTGCGACCACGTCTAACGGACATGGACACACCCAGTTTGAGATGGAGAGGCTGTCCTAGCGGGGGGTACACTGTCTACCCATCTGCCCCTGACACCACCCCTCACCCCTACTTCACAGACACTGAGAGAGGGGAAGAATAAGGGGATGAGGAGAAAGTGTGAGACTAGATGAGGGGAGAGAAGGGGGTTGAGAAAAAGAGGGTAGGAGCTATGAGAGAGATTGGGCACAGGTGCAGGAGCGTGAATGCCCCTCCATGCCTCTCTCTCTTTCCCGTAGGACAACATGACAATGACATACTGGACTGTGGGACGTTTTAGGACTATTTTGCCACAGCTGGGATTGGAAATTGTAACGGAAACGAAATAACTCTAAGTCAATGCTTGCTCCTGTAGCGTCACCACTATCCAAAAGTGAGGAGGGGATCGTTGTAGGTTTCCCAACATTCCTCCTCCTCGTTGGGAATGTTTGGGAATATCACCGCTAGCACTGACTGGATGAAACCTGTTCAGCAAAGACTGCTGTAAGGACATGTCAACTCTTCATCTCACTCAAAACACACCGAACCAAGGAAATTCAGTTTATCTGGACATTTGGAAATATCCTATGTCTTAATTTGACAGACCTGTTGGAATCCACAGGAACCACTCAGCCATATTCATGAGCGTTTGTGCAGAAGTCAGAGTGTATTATCGTAGTCTACTATAAACGGAACATGATGTTGGCTATTTATCTCGGGCTCTGTGAGAATAATGCATGTCAGCTCAAACAATAATCTGTGCATTTGATCATTTCAGAGGGGTTGTGAACTATACTGTGTGTTAGCCAAGGAATAATAACAAAACTAAGTGTTTGTTCTCTGATACAGATCACTGTCAGCATGACACACTTAGGGATGAAAAAGAAAATGTTCTTTCATCGCCACACAGCACGTATCATACATTTGAAGCGAACAGAATTCATTCTGGGAGAACTATGAGAACGATATGTGGGAGAGTATGGTCTTTCATTCTGAAATAACATACCCCGCTTTCAGTGGGGGCTGCTGAGGGGAGGGCGACTCATAATAATGTCGGGAACGGAGCAAATGGAATGCATCGAACATATAGAAACCATGGGTTTGATGCCGTTCCACTCATTCTGCTCCAGCCAGTACCATGAGCCCTTCCTCCCAAATGAAGGTGCCACCAACCTCCCGTGCCTGTTTTCCATTGAGAATCCATAGTATTTATAGCTAGAAGGGCAGTCTGTAAACTGCAGCTGTCATCACCTACTGAATGTCAGAAACTACCCATAAGATCCTTTAAAGCCACTGGTGATTATATTTAATGTTTGCCCTCTAGCTGTGTGCCCCCTTGCTGTGTGCCCCCTTGCTGTGTGTCCCCTTGCTGTGTGTCCCCTCGCAGTACCTCATCAAAGGACTCTGGTCATCCATGGCTTTCAGAAAGGATACTCCAGAGGTGTCACACTTAAATGCTGCTGGACGGACACATGAATGGAGGGAACTTTGGTCCTAACCTAAGGGTTCCTGGGGGACAGTGATGTACTGTCTGGACAGGGTGAATGAAGGTGGCAGAGTCCCCTTTCAAAGTGCACCCTTAATCGGAGAAGCACAGGCCCGATCCCAAACTAACCCCTATGCCCCTAATTTTAGGCCCTCATTGATTCCTACCTGATGCACTAAAAGTAGTAGCTGGGAGTAGAATGGCATCAGCAATATAGTCACAGCTCCACCTAGGCCTCCAGGTTGGCAGCTTTCTGACAGTTTCACTCATTTCAGATCAGCAAGGACAAACCAGAAAGTGTGTAATGGAAGTGGTTATGGGTTGGTTCAAGGTCTCAGAGAGACAGGCGAGGGGGCCAGCGTATATTGAGTAGGAACTTTAACTTAGACATTTTTGATGGAGGGGAAAAAAGTGCCTGTTTAGAAGAAGAGTAGGATGGATGGATGAGCCTACAATTAAAACCCTGCTGTCTCTCTCTCTCTCTCCCTCCCGCCTTCTCCTAACTCCTTCCCTTGCTCTGTTCGCTGCTTGACAATGTGAAGGATATGATTTATGAAAGAGGGAAAGGCGTGTAGCGCCGCTGTCACAGTGGGTTACAAAAGACATATTGTATTCTTGCTGGTCGGTGGTTCTTGACATTTTCCACATTGACTGACCTTCATGTTTTATAGTAATGATGGACTGTTGTTTCTCTTTTTTTATTTGAGCTGTTCTTGCCATAATATGGACTTGTTCTTTTACCAAATAAGGCTATCTTCTGTTCATCGCCCCTACCTTGTTACACAACTGATTGGCTCAAACGCATTAAGAAGGAAAGAAATTCCACAAATGAACTTTTAAGGAGGCACACCTGTTAATTGAAATGCATTCCAGGTGACTTCCTCATGAAGCTGGTTGAGAGAATGCCAAGAATGTGCAAAGCGGTCATCAAGGTAAAGGGTGGCTGCTTTGAAGAATCTCAAATATAAAATAGATTTAGATTTTTTAATAAAACTTTTTTGCTTACATGATTCCATATGTGTTATTTCATAGTTTTGATGTCTTCACTATTATTCTACAATGTAGAAAATAGAAAAATAAGGATAAACCCTGGAATTAGTAGGTTTGCCCAAACTTTTGACTGGTACTGCAGATATTTCAGGCCTAGATCCCTTTCCCTCTGGTCTTAGTCTCTGTCTAATTGATACAGATCTATGATATTTTGCTCTCTGAATTTAGTTTTGAATAACAGTAGAGAAGTCAGGGAGAAAGGACTGTCTCAATCCCACAAGTCTCTTTGGAGACAAGCAGGTCACTGCTTTAGGACAAATTCACAGTAGACATGGGGACAGAGGGATACAAACACATACTCTCTTTCCCCTCCCTTTCTCTCTCCCCTCCCTTTCTCTCTCGGTGTACAGTAAAAGGAGCCAGCGGCAGAAATAAAACCATTACCCTCTGACCCCTGTGTAAAAATAGCTGGGGCAGAAATAGTCTATGTGCTGGCATGCTGCTTGGGTAAGTCCCGCTTCAGTTTTCCCCCTGATGCATGTCATCTGCAATGTACCCTGGGAAGCTGAGGGACCACACATCCTCCCAAAACATCTCAATTACTAACTCCCTGATGAGAAATATGCTAATACAGATAGACAAATGTGTGCGCACACACACACAGATGTGCACATACACACACACACAGGCAAAGACAGACACACATGCACGCACACACACACACACACACACACACACACACACACACACACACACACACACACACACACACACACACACACACACACACACACACACACACACACACACACACACACACACACACACACACACACACACACACACACACACACAGACAGGCCAACACCCTTATGAGAAATATGCTAATACATTCACAGTGCAGAGAGAAATTACCCTGGGAGATAGACTCTCCTGCTCCATATTGTATGGCTGAGATTGGACAAGACTGCACCCCCTCACCCCATCATGTCTCCACTCACAGCTATAGGACTATCATTATATAGTGTCTTCAGAAAGTATAACACCCCTTGACTTTTTCCACATTTTGTTGTGTTACAAAGTGTGATTAAAATTGATTTAATTGTCATATTTGGTCAACGATCTACACAAAATACTCCGTAATGTCAATTGTGCAACATTTGATTGTGCAACATGTGCCATTATTCTTTTCAAAATTCTTCAAGCTCTGTCAAATTGGTTGTTGATCATTGCTAGACAACCATTTTCAGGTCATGCCATAGATTTTCAAACAGATTTAAGTCAAAACTGTAACTCGGCCACTCAGGAACATTCACTGTCTTCTTAGTAAGCAACTCTAGTGTAGATTTGGCCTTGTGTTTTAGGTTATTGTCCTGCTGAAAGGTGAATTAATCTCCCAGTGTCTGGGGGAAAGCAGACTGAACCAGGTTTTCCTCTAGGATTTTGCCTGTTCTTAGCTCCATTCCGTTTCTTTTTTATCCTAAAAAAACTCCAGAGTCCTTACAAGCATACCCATAACATGATGCAGAGACCGCAATGCTTGACAATTATAAAATTCAGTTATGTGTTGTATTGGATTAGCCCCAAACAAAACACTTTGTATTCAGGACAAAAAGTGAATTGCTTTGCCACAGTTTTTGCAGTAGTGCCTTGTTGCAAATAGGATGCATGTTTTGTAAAAAACAATATTCTGTACAGGCTTCCTTCTTTTCACTCTGTCAATTAGGTTAGTATTGTGGAGTAACTACAATGTTGTTGATCCATCTTCTGTTTTCTCCTGCAGCCATTAAACTCCGTAACTGTTTTAAAGTCACCATTGATTGGCCTCATGGTGAAATCCCTGAGCGTTTTTTGTCCTCTCCGACAACTTATCCATTTTAAATTCAGCCTGTAACACAACAAAATGTGGAAAAAGTCAAGGGGTGTGAATACTTTCTGAAGGCACTGTACATGTTGTATCAACAGCAATATGTGTTCTTTGGTGCAGAAGATACACTGAAATATGTGGGTATACAACATAGCGTATAAGCAGAAATACAGTACATGATACCGGTGCAGCAAAGCAGACCGTACATTGACTTTGAAAACATCTAAATGTTGATGTCAAAAGAAGACAACCAGTCTTATATAAGTATTTTAATAGGACAATTATTTATTCTATTTACTCATAGACACTGCACCGGACTAAACAATTGAATTGTATTTTTTTAATATCTTTTCAATAATTCATATACAGTATTTTTGTCAACACAAGCTGTAACAGATCAAAAGTAATCGTCATATAATCATCCTTTTAACTTCTTCAATTTACATAATCTCATGTACAAGACCTAAGTACACTCCTTCACCCTTAAAAGTTTTTCACTTAGGCATGGAAACTGAAAGACAGAATTTGTGTCCCAAATGGCACCCTACTCCCTATATAGTGCACTACGTTTGACCAGAGCCCAATGTGCCCTGATCAAAAGTAGTGCACTATATAGGGAACAGGGTGCCATTTGGGATGTATCCAGAGACAACGCCTGCCCTTGTGCAACACTAAACCCAAAGTTCTCCAGCAAACGCATGCATTTTCTCTTAGAAAAATATTAAGCCGGTTCTTAAAATGCGGTGGAGCAGAAGGCTAACTAAAATAAGACACTAGAACCTTCGGTGAAACGGATTTTTAAAAACGACTAAACCATGATGATTTTTACTACACCAAAGAACAATTTACAGCACATGTGTACTAGCAACAGTTGTAATTCTTTTTTTCTTTTTTACATGAACAGAAAAAGACAGATATTTCAACATCATTTGATATTTTTAAAAATATGTATTTGTGTTTCTCTATTGTCTCTCTCCCACTCCCTCTGCTCTCTGATACAAAGCATATCTTTACCAACAAACCAAAGAATTGTTGCATATGTCACGTCATAGTCAAGCAGTGATGGTGAAGTGGACAGGTTTGGGGGCGGGGCGGTGGGAAAGGGGCGGGGGTTGGAGCAGGGGGTGTGGCATTCGCTTCAGCAGTCTCAAGAGCCACGTTCAGTCCACCAACGTCAGCCATCTTGGAAAACGTAAAAGCGGAAAAGAAAAATATCCATCGTCATCGGAAATGACAAGTTCTCGATAGAACCTCCCGAGATCTCACAGCCGAGAAATAGAATATCGTTAAATCAGCTCGCTGGATATGAAAGTGTCATTCAATGCATTTGCATTGATTTTGTTGTACTGATTTGGAATGGTTACAGGATTCCATCCCCGCCAAGCGCTGAGAGTGTTCTAGCTACGATGATAGCTGAGCCCTATCAGTCACGACAAGATAGAATTATCATAGAGCGTCCGCTCAATAAACACTTTCAGTCAATCATGTTTGGTAGACTGGTACAGGAGCTTTCTTTACACTTTCATTTTCATTTTCCATACCAAACCCCCATTTGGTGATAAAGTATGGAGGCTTGTGTGGTACAAATCAGGAACAAAACAAACTTCATACTGTCTGTAGCAAACACATGCACTTCAAATGAACAGAGACCTTCAAAATAAAAGTCTAATCACAGTTTTATCCTCATATTCAGAAGGAAATCAGCTTTGTATCAAAATGGAATGGACTCAAATATCTGTGTGTTCATATAAGACTTCTTCTATTCCCCTCAGTCAATCTGCTTTAGCATGTCCACGATGCATAAAACAAGACAAAACACAACATTGGAGTTTGGATAAACTCATCGATATATCTATAAAAACCTCAATAAACCCTCAATAAAAGAAACAATAAACCCATTTCAAGGTCAGGCATCATGTGGGTGCTGCTTTGAACGATAAACCACGACAAATGAAGTAGTCAACTCTGGTTGAGAGAGAAGGATAGTTTCAAAATGGCATCAAAGGTATTCAGTATTCACAATGGCCGTTCGGTTAGAGAGGACAGGACGGACAGGAGAGGAACAATCATCTCTTTCATATAAGTAGGTACACAAGTAAGTCAGCTCTGAGAGAAAGGGCGAGTGTGATATGCTAGATCACCAATATATACAGCACACACACTGAGGACTCAACCCTTATTGCTCATGCTAATGTCACACATACACATACAGGTGAGAGCAATGGGGTCATGCGCACACACACACACACACACACACACACACACACACACACACACACACACACACACACACACACACACACACACACACACACACACACACACACACACACACACACACACACACACACACACACACACACACACACGCACAAAGCCCTCCCCCCACACACAGTAGCCCTCCCTAAACAATTGATTCCCATTCAAAATCCTATTTTCCCTAACTCCTTACCCTTAACCCTAACCTTAACACTGACTTGCAATATACAGACAGAGCAGAAAGTTGCAATAGGCCCGCTCGACCCAAGGTTTGATACCAGCACAAACAGAAACCCTCTTAAACCAAACCTTAACCTGAACCCTAACCCTAAATGTAACCCTAACCCTAAACCTAAACCTAAAATAGCCTTTTTCCTTGTGGGGACTGGCAAATTTTTTCCACTTTTCCGAATGTTCCTTGTTTTACTATCCTTGTGAGGACTTCTGGTCTCCACAAGAATAGTAAAACTAAAAACACACATACACAGGCACACACAAAACATAACCCTAACCCCAAACCCTAAACCTAACCCTTCAGGACATGAAAAAGGTCCTGACTTTTCAAAAATGTCCTTGTTTTCCTACCTCATCAGGCCATTCTGGTGAATTGTTAGGACATTGCGATCCTGATAAGGTTGGAAACCATGTACACCCACACCCACATGCACACACTTTTCAATACTTTTTGGGGAGTAAAAATGTATTCCAATTCAAAATCCTATTTTCCCTAACCCCTAAACTAACCCTAACCCTTAACCAGAGTACGTGAGCGGAGTTGAGCGGTAGGAAATCCCGCTCACTGCTCATGGAGTTGTGCTTGCACACAGCTCCACGTTCTTTCCAACCACTCCCCTAAAAAACGCTCCTCTCTCACCAGAAAGAAAACTGCTGCTCCAAATTCGCTCCATTCATTAAATCACAATTTAACCAACACCTATCTATTTTTGTGACTACCTGGACCTACTAATTGGTTTTGAAGTATTGAAACCAAACCATATGATTTGAATGAAAAGTATTATCATAAAAATAAAACGGTGAATGTAAGAAGTGCTCATCATTTCAAATAGACTATATGTCACATTAAACAGCATATGAACCAGTGTTGTGTTCGAGACCACCTAAAGCGAGATCGATTCAAGACCAAGACCAGGAGGGTGACAATGGGTCCGAGACCGAGTCAAGACCGAGACCAGAAAAATGTGAGACCATGATTGCAATTTTGTCAAATCACCACTATAATAAGAGTTCAAAAGGTCCAGTATTTCTGTGTTCATATTTCAGAACAGCATGTGGATTCTTTAGACATTCTGAATAGTGAAGAAATGCATGTTGAGGAAAATAGAGCCACTCTTCAAATATTACTAACCCAAACACAGTGGGGAACAATGGGCCTTCTACGCCTTCAGAGAAGGACTAAGGATTTATAAAATAATTATTATAATAATATAATAATAATGATATTATTTTCAATTATGTTCTGATTTAATCTATTTAGTTTTGTTGAAAAGGAAAGGGTTAACACTGAAGAGAAAAAAAGATCAAACCAGGATTTTCTTTGCTGGTCTCTGGGGAGATAAATCTAGCTAGCTAAGTCAGTCCTTGGCTATCAGAAGCTAGATAAATGCATCCACCATTCAACTGTATTAGGGCAAACATTTGGAGTGACAGTAGAATCAACCAATCACATTTTGACTTAATAGTTGGGACCGTTTTTTTACAAAATGTATGGAAACTTTTGCCTTCTTGACGGCCGAACAGGTCACTACGCAATAGTGAGCAGTAGTTTCCCACGGTCTAGCTAGCTAGCATTTGTTGTCAGCTAGTTTGCAGCAGTTGCAGCAGGTGTTATCAATTAATAGACACTGCAGTAAATAAAACCGAATGAAAACATCTGTCTTGTCGAGGCCCGGAGTCTACACACTGGTGAGCTATAGCCAATCAGAGCTACAGTAGGCCTTTAAACAAGCCATTTTCCACACGGGCCTGCCATCATTCACTTTGAACTGGACTGTGTGTTTACAGGCAGTTGCAACAGCGCGACTTTATATCATTAGAGCGCTTTCGCCAAAAACCACAAAATGGTAGTCTCCTCGTCCTTCTGCAGCTTGCCTGCCAATGCATGCTTGTCCCAACCAAGTACCCAAGCTAACTGGTTAAAGTTGGCTAACTTGCTAGCTAGCTGCTTCTAGACACAAATGAGAGAACACCTCACTCTGACCATTTTACTCAACGTAGCAGAGCTGGTTGGGCTGTTTACATGTTATCTAGAGCGATCTTCACTAACTATTACTTTTTTGTCTACGTTTACTGACAATGGTCATATTCAGCGGGTGTTGCACATTCGTAAATTCATCAGTTGTTTTGTACTCTCGCACACTCAGACGAGAGTGCTCTTAAATTGGAGGAGATAGCCAGAGTGAATTTGCGAACGCAAGAGATACAGTTGAAGTCGGAAGTTTACATACACATAGGTTGGACTCATTAAAACTAGTTTTTCAACCACTCCACAAATTTCTTGTTAACAAACTGTAGTTTTGGCAAGTCGGTTAGGACATCTACTGTGTGCATGACACAAGTAATTTTTCCAAGAATTGTTAACAGACAGATTATTTCACTTATAATTCACTGTATCACAATTCCAGTGGGTCAGAGGTTTATATACACTAAGTTGATTGTGCCTTTAAACAGCTTGGAAAATTCCAGAAAATGATGTCATGGCTTTAGAAGCTTCTGATAGGCTAATTGACATAATTTGAGTCAATTGGAGGTGTACTTGTGGATGTATTTCAAGACCTACCTTCAAACTCGATGCCTCTTTGCTTGACATCATGGGAAAATCAAAACAAATCAGCCAAGACCTCAGAAAAAAGTGTAGACCTCCACAAGTCTGGTTCATCCTTGGGAGAAATTTCCAAATGCCTGAAGGTACCACATTCATCTGTACAAACAATAGAACGTAAGTATAAACACCATGGGACCACGCAGCCATCATACCGCTCAGGAAAATTGACTCAGTCTCCTAGAGATGAACGTACTTTGGTGCGAAAAGTGCAAATCAATCCCAGAACAACAGCAAATTACCTTGTGAAGATGCTGGAGGAAACAGGTACAAAAGTATCTATATCCACAGTAAAACGAGTCCTATATCGACATAACCTGAAAGGCCGCTCAGCAAGGAAGAAGCCACTGCTCCAAAACCGCCATAAAAAAGCCAGATTACGGTTTGCAACTGTACATGGCGACAAAGATCGTACTTTTGGAGAAATGTCCTCTGGTCTGATGAAACAAAAATAGAACTGTTTGGCCATAATGACCATCGTTATGTTTGGAGGAAAAGGGGGAGGCTTGCAAGCCGAAGAACACCATCCCAACCGTGAAGTACGGGGGTGGCAGCATCATGTTGTGGGGGTACTTTGCTGCAGGAGGGACTGGTGCACTTCACAAAATAGATGGCAACATGAGGAAGGAAAATGATGTGGATATATTGAAGCAACATCTCAAGACATCAGTCAAGGAAGTTAAAGCTAGCTCACAAATGGGTCTTCCAAATGGACAATGACTCCAAGCATACTTCCAAAGTTGTGGCAAAATGGCTTAAGGACAACAAAGTCAGACCAAAATTCACCCAACCTATTGTGGGAAGCTTGTGGAAGGCTACCCGAAATGTTTGACCCAAGTTAAACAATTTAAAGGCAATGCTACCAAATCCTAATTGAGTGTATGTAAACTTCTGACCCACTGGGAATGTGATGAAAGAAATTAAAGTTGAAAGAAATCATTCTCTCTACTATTATTCTGACATTTCACATTCTTAAAATAAAGTGGTGATCCTAACTGATTTTTTTCTAGGATTAAATGTCAGGAATTGTGAAAAACTGAGTTTAAATGTATTTGGCTAAGGTGTATGTAAACCTCCGACTTCAACTGTATGCTAACTGAATAACACTCGTTCAAGTTCTTGCTAGCTAACCAAATGACACCTGCATGTCTAGCTGTGTATAGCCACCGAATAACAATATGAGGGGAAACAGTCAGTCACTCATTATATTCATTATATTAATCATGCATTGAACTGCATCCATCTATTCTGCCAACAATGCCTTAGTGTACATCATGGAACGTTGAGTCAAGTGTAAACTATTTTTTTTAAATCTCTTATAAAGTTTTTTTTGTAGCATAAACTGGGAATTTTATATTTTTTGACTGATATTATGATTGTCTGTTTTATATCTGCAAAGTAGTTAGAACGCTGTCAGTTCCACTGTCAAAAGTGCTATTTTTGCAACGGGAGGAAATAGTTGTACATTTTGATTGGGAAATGCTTAATGGTTGTGTTTTGTATTCTTATGATTGGGACCTACTGGCTTATTATGTCCGAGTTTATGGACTGCTTATCCTTTATCACCATGCTGTGTGTGACTGCTGTCTTTCCGTCAGCCCTAAGCAGTGGTGTAGTGGTACCTGGAGAAGTGTGTACACTCACATTTTGCTAAAAAGTTCCCAAACGGCCCGCCCAGTGAAGGAATGGCAACCTGTGTTTTCCAATAGATTTTTCTGATTTTCACTCTCAAAATTTGAAAAAATACTAAAATGTAATGATCTCGTGTCCACAACAATGCTTAAACTACATCAATCTGATTGGGTGAGCCTGTGGGCCTGGCTCCCCAGTGGGTGGTTCTGTCCACCCAGTGAGTGGTTCTGTCCACCCAGGCCCATCCATGTCTATGATCCTGATGCAAGCAGCACATGATGACAATTGCGCATCAAAAATGGCCTAGTAACCAACACTTGTGATTGTGTAGGCTACTTTGTGCATGATTTCTCTATTGTACCACATAATTGATACATCTTGTACCTCCACTACGCTACTTTTTTATGCACCAGTAGGGATTAAGCAGTCAGTATACGCAATGCCCACTGACAAAACGTGGGTATACGGTTTATGCCTGCGTATAGCCTGGTATTACGGTTGCTGTCCTTTCAGAATCACGAACCTGTCACACACCGAAGGCCTATAGGTTCGCCACTGCGCAAACATGTCTGTAATAGATATAACGTATGTTAACATACTGTACTAATGTTTCAAGAAAGGAGTGTATATTTGGCCTGGCGAAGCAGTTTTATGCGCTGATTGAATTGAAGCTGATATTACTCGTTTTTTTTTTACTTCTCTGGTCTCAGCTGGTCTCGGGAGAAATTTGCGTCCTCACTGTCCTAGACCGAGTCAAGACAGAGTACAAATGTATCCGACACCGAGACAAGACCAAGACACTCAATACGTGGTCTCGAGACCGGACTTGAGACTCGAGTACTACACCACTGATAAACACTCGAAATAGGTCAGGAGCCAAACAGGGAGCCTAATAAGGAACGGAAATGAAGTACTTAGGCTATATTATTTCAATTATTTCAAGGCTATAGCCTACAAAGAAATGCATTGTGAAGCATTTGAGAATGCGACACACTAGGCTGGTAGGGAGACATGGACATTAAGCGCTCAACATTTTGTTGTATTAAACCATTATAGTCTATAAATTGCGCATATCGGCTGTGACTTATGTGCATATCGCATATCGGCTGTGACAAATTAAACGAAAAATGCCAGTTTAGCCTTCAGGGTCAGGTGCCTGGATAGCAGGCCAGCAGCGGAGAATATCCTATCCGCGCTTCAGAGCCACTGTGGATGGTAAACATCCTTTTAGCCACCCTTGCTAGGCTGGGCAGTTTTTCATTTTTATTTTTTCATAGGTAGGCCTAAAGGCAGTGGTGTAAAGTACTTAATAAGTTTTTTTGGGTATCTGTACTTTACAATTTCTATTTTTGACTACTTTTACTTTTAGACAATCAGGTAAAGACAATCAGGTACTTTTTAATCCATACATTTTCCCTGACACCCAAAAGTGCTCACTATATTTTGAATGCTGAGCAGGACAGGAAAATTGTCCAATTTATGCGTTTATCAAGAAAACATTCCCGGTCATTGCTACTGCCTCTGATCTGGCGGACTCACTAAACACACATGCTTCATTTGTAAATTATGTCTGAGTGTTGGGGATAGCCCCTGGCTATCCGTAAATTAAAAAATAATAATATAATCATATAATAATATAATCAATTTGAAATTATTTATACTTTTACTTTTCATACTTAAGTATATTTAAAACCAAATACTTTAAAACTTTTACTCAAGTACTATTTTACTGGGTGACTTTCACTTCTACTTGAGTCATTTTCTATTAAGGTATCTTTACTTTTACTCAAGTATGACAAAACTGTACTTTTCCACCACTGCCTAAAGGTTTTTAGGCAAAATAACCCAACCAAAACGGAAAGCTCCTTGAAAGTTGGAATATGCCAGGCCTATTGGGACAAAATCAAGTATGGCCTATTGTATAGGTAATATAGCAAAAATGAAGGAAACTTTTAAGAGATCTGATTTCTTGTTGATAAACACTTTGCTACAATGACACACTTAATGAGCTACACACTCTTTCCTTTCTTTTAGCATGTGCACGTAATAAGTACACCATCATACTTTCGGGATATGTGTCTTTTCAGATTCCACAATGATTCTTTAGTTGTGGACACATCACTGCACACTACATCACTGCACTCTCTCTCTTGCTCTAGGCCGTCATCTTTGTAAGTCACCTTGATTTTGCAGCTGCCAGTAGCTAAAGAAAGGGGCTATAGCAGCACACAAGTAA
This sequence comes from Salvelinus alpinus, assembly GCF_045679555.1. Taxonomy (NCBI): domain Eukaryota; kingdom Metazoa; phylum Chordata; class Actinopteri; order Salmoniformes; family Salmonidae; genus Salvelinus; species Salvelinus alpinus. The sequence goes on along the minus strand of NC_092096.1, from coordinate 35,608,630 downwards.
ACATGCATGCTTACCCGGGCATGCCCTGGGCTCGTGAAATGAGCGCTACTGGAGCAAAATTGGAGCGGGCAAGAAGGATGATGCTCCAGCTCCGTTCCACTTCACTCGCGTACTCTGCCCTTAACCTAACCTTAACCCTAACCTTAACCACAACCTGTAACCCTAAACCTTAACTCCTAACCCTAACCTTAACCACAACCTGTAACCCTAAACCTTAACTCCTAACCCTAACCTTAAACGTAACCCTAACATAAACCCCAAACCATAAACCTAACCCTTAAGCCTAAAATTGAATTTTAACAAATTCAGTCCTGACTTTTCAAACATTTTCTAGTTTTCTTACCTTGTCAGGACATTTTGGTGACTTTTTTGGTGACTCCTGATAAGTTAGGAAAAGATGTACACACATAGCACACACAGTGCATACACCACCTTGCTCTCCTTTTTGTCAAAATATTTTAAATTACTTTTTCTTTTCTTTCCTACTCCACACATTTCAGAACATGGCAAATATACATCTGCTCTAGTCAAACTCACGGCCTTAACAAACAATAAAAACCAATACAAATTCCACCTCCCCCATTTCGGTTTTAAGACATCACATTTAGACACACAATATAGAAAAAATAGTAATGGTAAGTTTTCCCTTGAAGAGTGTTTGGAGGGAGTAGCTGCAGTTAGTTAGTTAGCCAGGTGGCTAAACGCTCTCCGCTAATTTGTAAGGCGCTAATCTCAGTCGCCACGGCAACGCAGTCTCTCACCCACCAAAAAATCCAAGGCGGAGCTTTCTGCTGCAGCTTTACACTGCAACTTTATTTCACCACAAGAGCAGACGTGTAGTAGCTACGTGTAGGAAAACAAAAAGGATCCTGCAGCCTAAACTGTCCCCCCTAACCACCACACCTCCCCTTACCCCCTCCCCTCCGTTCTCTGATTGGAGCAGGGAAGGGTCTCTCTTCTCTAGCTCTCTCTATCTCTCTCTCCGTGTTAGGGTTGCCATGGAGATGGGGTGGGGGGCGAGGGGCCTAGAGTGCGGACACTCTGACGATGTTGGCCTGTGAGTAGTCAGGGGAGGAGGCGGAGCCGTCGTTCTCGGGCGTGGTGACGGGCGGCGTGGGCAGCGTGATGACGGCCGCCGTGATGTAGGGCTGCTTGCAGTTCAGAGGCACCGTCTCCTCGAACTTAGCGTTCAGACTGGAGCGACTGGAGAGGGGGGGAGAAGAACAAGAAAGGTGAAATAGACAGAGACAGAGAGGATGTCCAGCCAGAGAGAAAGTGGTCCAGTGTTTAGTAACACAGAGAGACAAGACAACTGTACATTCCATGGCCAGGGTTCCCAGACCAGACGGACCACACATACACCGAAACCATGCCACAGCTGGACATAGCCAGCATACCAACACACTGACTCACCATTGGAAGAGACTGGCACACTGTGTGTTTGTGTCTGTGTGTGTGCGATGCTGCCATAACAACCACTATGAATGCATATTTGTGTGTATATTATGTGGTCTATGAATATGTATTAAGTATATGTGTGTGTGTTTGTGTGTGTGTGTGTGTGTGTGTGTGTGTGTGTGTGTGTGTGTGTGTGTGTGTGTGTGTGTGTGTGTGTGTGTGCGTGTGCGTGTGTACCTGTTGTCGATCGGTCCTTCATTCTATTCGTTAATGTGTGTATGTGTGTGTATACAGTGTGTGTGTTTGCATATTCAGTTTAGTTTATTAGAATCCCCATTAGATACTACACATGTAGCAGCTACTCTTAATGGGGTCCACATAAAACATACATACATACACATACATCACCAAGTACAAAACAATACAACATACATCAAATAAATAATATGAAACCAAGAGTTTTAGATGGATTTAAGGCCAATTTATTGTGAATTACCCATTCTGATACTGACTGTAAAGCCCTGCTAAGAGTCTCAGTGAGCTCACAGGTTGTAGGTGCGGATGTGTAGCGTGTGCAATCATCAGCTACTTTTAGCTTCTTGTAAAACAAGTGGGAAATCATTTGTGAAAATAGAGAAGATACTGTTCACGTGTGTGTACACTGCATGTATGTCTGTACCTGTTAGTGATGGGTCTCTCTCTGATGTGGATGGTGCTAAGCTCCTGGATGCTGTTCCTATGCCCTCCAGTCATGTTGGAGTTGGGCACGTTGAAGCTCTTCCTCTTGTTGCGTCGCGAGCAGCACGACAGGCCTTGGGAGGAGGAGCCAGAGGAGAGGGAGGGGGAGTGAGGCGGGTGCTTCGCCATGGAAACCTCCAGTAGGCTGGTCTCAAACGTTTGCTCATCCACAAACTCATGATTCTGAGAGAGAGGGGGAGGATGGAATGAGAGAGAGAGATAGAGACCACACATGTTACTTTTGTGGACAAGGATCGAGACAAAACAAAAGTGCAGACTACAGCATCCATATTAGGAGTTTTGCCTGACATCTGACGACTTCCTAATATGGATACCGTACTATACTCTTCAAATCACATTTTATTGGTCACATACACGTGGTTAGTAGATTGCGGGCGTAGCAAAATGCCCGTACTCTTAATTCATGGCTTCTGCTTCGTCATGAACATACATAGATAACAGCAGTGGATATGTCTCCTATTCTCCACCACAGTAATTTGTAAAGCATTGTTCTTACCGTGGTCTTCTCCAGGCAGTGCAATAGGTGATTGTGGTGCGTATCGAACATGGGGTTGGCCTTGCACACCAGCGCCTGGCCTGCTGCCTTTGATGCCTTTTGGGCACAAAAACAAAGATGGACACATATTAACACTTTAAACAGACTACAAAACATGTCCCTCCACGGGGTAGACAGGGGACCAACCAACCAGAGCAGGAGACAGAGAGGGACGGAGCTAATGCTCTCACAACGTTACTGCAACCTTCTGCTGTGGCACAGGAACATTATGAGAACATTAGGGTCTGTCCATCTCCATTGATCTCCCCCTCCAAGCTCAATATCCTCCCATGGTTTTTGATGAATCACTCATTGGTTCAAACTCAGCCTTTCAACAACAACAAAAACATTTCAAGACATCTGTTGTTGATGTGTATACTGGTAGGCCTATTTGTCCTGACGTTTGTGTCTGTCTTTCTGTTTTTCTGTTGGTCAGTGTTGACTCAAGCCTCATTTGACCCACGAGAGCCACCGTAGCCTTTCCATACCGGGCCGGATTCAATGAGACGCAGAGGAATGAACCAAGGAGAATGTCTATAAAATCCTGTTCTTCGGACATGTGGAATTTGGAACTCAGAACTTGGAAGTTATGTGTGGGACACCGTCCTCCAATAAGCTTCACTGCGTCACTTTGACTCCGCCCCAGCATGTGGCATCGGTTGCTGGCTGATGACATGCATCTCATTCCTCCATGTGATGGCGATCCATGACGCGTTCTGATGATGTCATACCCATAGCCTTGCTAAAAACGTGGGAAATCCAAAATGCAAGTGAGAAAAAAAATAAACACATGGAAATGAAATAGCAGATAAAGGAGAAGAAGAACAAGAAGAACAAGAGCAGGGAAGTAGAGATGAGGGTGGTTGCAGAGAGACCCGTTTCACCATTCGAAGGTGACGGGAGGCAGTTCTCTTCCCCCCACCCCCACCTTGTGGCCAAGCCTCATGGATTGGATGCACTGACACCGGTGAGGAGTGGTAGTGTGAGCCATTCACCCCCAGTTCCATTAGTTGGCACCAGAGCCCCAGTGCAGTCTTGGTGGGGGTGAGATAGAGAATAAGAGAGAGAGAGAGAGAGAGGGGTGGTGGTCGAGGGTGAATAGTGACGTTAGAGAGGTGGGACACCATGGAAGACGTAACAGCTCTGAATGAGAGAGAGGGGAAGGGTGCGTCCCCTTGTCCCCATCCCCCAATCGGGTTTTCGGCATGCACTAACCGGCATCTCACGGACCCTCCCCCCAAAAATATATTTAAAAAATGAAAAAAGATATATTCAAAAGAACACCACTCGGATCCACGGTTACCTCGCCAATGAGGTCACTCAGCAGCCCGTTGCTTTTATACTGCAAATAAGCGCTAGTCCCTCCACTCTTCCTCGCGGCAATTCTACCAAGCTTGGTTTTCTGTTTGTGAACAAAACCACACGTGCATTTAGCCTGCCACTGAATGTGTGCGTGAGTGAGTGTGAGTGTGAGAGTGTGTGTGAGTGAATGTGTGTGTATGTGTGTGTGTGAATGAGTGTGAGTGAGTGAGTGAGCATAAAAAACAGAAAGCCATACCATCCTTCTGCACGCCTCTAGAAACAGCAGAGAGACCCACTGCGCTTGAAAGACTATAAATATGTTCTCCAGTAATACATGTAAATTCCGAGCCTGTAAATCCCACTATCTGACAGTGGCTAGATGAAAACCTTGTATTGCAGCTGTATTCATCCAAGGCCACTCTCTTTTATGGTGAATGTTGGTGAATAAAATAACTTGGTATCCACTATGCACAGACAGGCACATGCATGCACCAGCATTGCCCCCTTATCTGAGATATTTACTGCAGCCCTCATCCTCCACATACGACACCCGTTCTGCCAGTCACATTCTGTTAAAGGTCCCCAGAGCACACACATCCCTGGGTCGCTCGTCTTTTCAGTTAGCTGCAGCTAGCGACTGGAACGAGCTGCAACAAACACTGCAACAAACACTCAAACTGGACAGTTTTATCTCAATCTCTTCATTCAAAGACTCAATCATGGACACTCTTACTGACAGCTGTGGCTGCTTGTGTGATGTATTGTTGTCTCTACCTTCTTGCCCTTTGTGCTGTTGTCTGTGCCCAATAATGTTTGTACCATGTTTTGTGCTGCTACCATGTTGTGCTGCTGCCATGTTGTGTTGCTACCATGTTGTTGTCATGTTGTTGCTAACATGCTGTGTTGTTGTCATGCTATGTTGTTTTCTTAGGTCTCTCTCTTTATGTAGTGTTGTGTTGTCTCGTTGTGATGTGTGTTTTGTCCTATATTTTAATTTCATTTAAAAAAAAAAATTTGTTGCCCAGCCTCCGTCCCCGCAGGAGGCCTTTTGCCTTTTGGTAGACAGTCATTGTAAATAAGAATTGGTTTTTATCTGACTTGCATAGTTAAATAAAGGTTCAATAGAATAAAATAGAGGAACACACAGCGAGGTTCAGTAGCACACACACACAAGCAATCCTGTATCTCTGTTTAACATCCATGTTTCCAGTCAAACCCCAGAGCTCAGTCATCATCCCTCCGAAATGGAAAAACAGATTGTTGTTCTTGGGAGGGAGCTACTTACTGGATGCTCAACAGGGGCACGAGTTATCTTCCTTCTCTCCCTCTCCCCCCCTCTCTCTCATTCTCTCCTTCCCTCTCTCCCACCATTCTCGCTCTCTCGCTCCCCATCTTTCCCCCTTTCCTCGTCTGTCTGTCTGTCTGTCTGTCTGTTTGTCTCTCTGTCTCTCTGTCTCTCTGTCTCTCTGTCTGTCTGTCTGTCTGTCTGTCTGTCTGTCTGTCTGTCTGTCTGTCTGTGTCTCTTTCTCGAAGTCTCCTGTGTGGATTTAGCGTTCTAATTTAAAGTCCGACTCCAGTCTACTTTTCAAGTCATTTAACACCTGATTTACTTAACAAAAGGCACATCTCAATAAGTGGTCGAGGTAAGTCACGACACAAGTGTGTGTGTGTGTGGGGGGGCTTTCATCTTTTGGTCCTATTGCTCCTCTATTGTTCCTCAAGCAAGAGGGGAGGTCGATGACATCACAAAGGCACCATCAGACCAACTCCTTGAAGTTTGCAGTTGTGTCTAAAAAACACTATTTTGCGTAAAACATATTTTTTTACCCTTTAGTGTGTGTACTTTTACTGTGTTCATACTTGGGATATCGCTTTTCAAAAGGAAAAGTAATACAATCACTGGAGGACGTCTTTAAGAGTGAGGGAGTAACCGTGAAGTATCATGTAATATCTATGTGTGCATTGTGTAGCCCACTCCTTTGCACATAGAGACGTCTCTGTGTTTCTCTAATTATTGATATGGAAGTCGGGGTGGTCCCGTATGGCCATTCCGGTTAATATATCACAGGAAGGACACACACAGACACACACACACACATAATCACACACTATCCCACATACACACTGCGTTTGTACACACACACACAAACACAAAAGCCTGGTAATCTTCCATGTGCTCTCCAATACACTCTGTGTCTACCGCCCAACAACTCACTCTCTGCTGTTTCCATCTCTGCTGGAGTGTGTGTACAGTACGTATCTGTGCATAGCAGCATGTTTGCGAGTTCCATTCCATTCTCGGACACACACAGACATCGGTTACAGCGAGTGATTTTTTTCTCTCTAGGACATTGCCGCAACCACATACAGCTCTGTTGGACCCTTCCAGGTCAGGGTTCATGACCTTTATGGCCCAAGACCTATGGTGTCACGGCAGGCGTGAGGGTGGAACATTGTTGGGTACCTTTTGGGCGCGTCTCTTGTCTGCCCGCTGGCTCTGGTGGTAAATGCGGCTGAAGTTGGACACGATGACAGGCACGGGCAGGGCGATGACCAACACACCGCTCAGAGAACAGACAGAACCAACGATCTTCCCTACAATGGTCTTAGGAACCATGTCTCCATATCTGTACAGAGAGAGAAAGAGAGAGAGACATAGAGAGAGAGAGAGAGAGAGAGAGAGAGAGAGAGAGAGAGAGAGAGAGAGAGAGAGAGAGAGAGAGAGAGAGAAATAGAGAGAGAAGGAGAGAGAGAAGTTAGGACTTCAGGGTGGGGGTTTTATGCACATCCAAAGTGATGACAGGAGCTGGACAATGGTTAATCAATTAATAGAAAAAAAGGGACTGTCTTCGGGGGCAGCAACACTGTGAGCATATAGGACCCATCTTCAATCAGAAAACCAACACACTTACTTAACATTGAGTGTGTCATTTTAAAGAACATTCAACCATTTCCTAGTAGGTCATTGTCTTGTCATGGTCATCTTTACCATGCATACATTAGAATGGGTAAACTCAGATACAGTACAGTATACAACCACTTGATGGCACTAGAGAGCCATCGAGCACCCACCCCTGGCCTGCACATTATACATGATGGAAGACACTGTAGATATTAAATGTTATGTTAATTACTTATTTTATGTTTGCTGTAGTGTTGGCCTATAATGCATTACCCCGTGGTAAATACTTTTAGGAAATTTCAAAGCGGAAAACTTCTGAAAAGGAAGAACCCAGTTTATTTAAAAGTCCAAAATGACACAGAAAATGCCAAACACAAACCATCTCTCTGGTGAATGGTCTCTAGGCCTAGTTTCTTTTCTGCTACATCATCCTCATCTTCCCCTCTTCCCTCTTTCTTTCCCCTCTTTAAAAACATGTCTCATTCATTATTTGACACCACCACAATCCCCCCCCCCCTTTCCTTTTCACCCTCTCATCCAGCCTATTCCCCCTCGCTGTATTCCCATCGTTAGACGCAGGGACGCCCGAGTGGGAACACAAAGTACCGGAGTGTTTCTTTTGGAAGTGCCGGAATGTTCTTTAGAGCGAGCCTAATGACAGAGTTGCACAGTCACAAACAAACAGAGAGCCTCTAAACCATCTGTAGGCAAACATGGATAGAGCTATATCATAGCACTGGGAGTGTTTTTCCATCTCTTTCTCACCCCAGAGCTGTTAGAATGTGCTTAGTTAGGGATTTGGGTGAAGGTTTTGGCCTCTAGAAACTGGGCTGCACTCACAAATGCTAACTAACTAACATGCACACGCGCACAGACACACACACACACACACACACACACACACACACACACACACACACACACACACACACACACACACACACACACACACACACACACACACACACACACACACACACACACACACACACACACACACACACACACACACACACACACACACACACACACACACACTCCCTTGCATGGCCTCCAGAAGCCCTCTCTGTCAGTAAATAGGGTTTCAGTAGTCTCAGGGGTTTCAGTAAATCCCACCACTGTCTGTCTGCCCTCCGCTCAGTGAGTCAGCCCACCGATTTACAACCACGGCAACCCCTGAAACCATGGCAACACAACCCCACAGCCGGACCTGGAGATCTTCAACACACAGAGAGATTCCTGTTAGATGAGTGATGTCATTACCGCACGATCCTGAGGGTCAGTGTTGGCTGCTTTGGATATGAGTTTGGATATGAGTTTGAAAATGAGTTTGTAAGAGCAGTATACAGTTGAAGTCGGAAGTTTACATACACCTTAGCCGAATACATTTAAACACAGTTTTTCACAATTCCTGACATTTAATCCTAGTAAAAATTCTCTGTCTTAGTTCAGTTAGGATCACCACGTTGTTTTAAGAATGTGAAATGTCAGAATAATAGTAGAGAGAATGATTTATTTTAGCTTTTGTTCTTTCATCACATTCCCAGTGGGTCAGAAGTTTACGTACAGTCAATTAGTATTTGGTAGCATTGCCTTTAAATTGTTTAACTTGGGTCAAACGTTTCAGGTAGCCTTCCACAAGCTTCCCACAATAAATTGGGTGAATTTTGGCCCATTCCTCCTGACAGAGCTGGTGTAACCGAGTCAGGTTTGTAGGCCTACTTGCTCACACCCGCTTTTTCAGTTCTGCCCACAAATGTTCTGAAGGATTGAGGTCTGGGCTTTGTGATGGCCACTCCAATACATTGACTTTGTTGTCCTTAAGCAATTTTGCCACAACTTTGGAAGCATGCTTGGGGTCATTGTCCATTTGGAAGACCCATTTGCGACCAAGCTTTAACTTCCTGACTGATGTCTTGAGATGTTGCTTCAATATATCCACATCATTTTCCTCCCTCATGATGCCATCTATTTTGTGAAGTGCACCAGTCCCTCCTGCAGCAAAACACCCCCATAACATGATGCTGCCACCCGCGTGCTTCACGGTTTGGATGGTGTTCTTCGGCTTGCAAGCCTCCCCCTTTTTCCTCCAAACATAACGATGGTCATTATGGCCAAACAGTTCTATTTTTGTTTCATCAGACCATTCTCCAAAAGTACGATCTTTGTCCCCATGTGCAGTTGCAAACCGTAGTCTGGCTTTTTTATGACGGTTTTGGAGCAGTGGCTTCTTCCTTGCTGAGCGGCCTTTCAGGTTATGTCGATATAGGACTCGTTTTACTGTGGATATAGATACTTTTGTACCTGTTTCCTCCAGCATCTTCATAAGGTCCTTTGCTGTTGTTCTGGGATTGATTTGCACTTTTCGCACTAAAAGTACGTTCATCTCTAGGAGACAGAAAGCGTCTCCTTCCTGAGTGGTATGATGGCTGCGTGGTCCCATGGTGTTTATACTTGCGTACTATTGTTTGTACAGATGAACGTGGTTCCTTCAGGCGTTTGGAAATTGCTCCCAAGGATGAACCAGATTTGTGGAGGTCTACACTTTTTTTTCTGAGGTCTTGGCTGATTTGTTTTGATTTTCCCATGATGTCAAGCAAAGAGGCACTGAGTTTGAAGGTAGGCCTTGAAATACATCCACAGATACACCTCCAATTGACTCAAATGATGTCAATTAGCCTAACAGAAGCTTCTAAAACCATGACAACATTTTCTGGAATTTTCCAAGCTGTTTAAAGGCACAGTCAACTTAGTATATGTAAACCTCTGACCCACTGGAATTGTGATACAGTGAATTATAAGTGAAATAATCTGTCTGTAAACAATTGTTGGAAAAATTACGTGTTTCATGCACAAAGTAGATGTCCTAACCGATTTGCCAAAACTATAGTTTGTTAACAAGAAATTTGTGGGGTGGTTGAAAAACGAGTTTTAATGAATGACTCCAACCTAAATGTATGTAAACGTCCGACTTCAACTGTATGAGCTCAAAGTGTGGTTCGATCCCTCCAATTGTCCCACCTCCTTAAGGTATGAATTTGAATAGGAGTATATAGTAGGCCTACCCCCCCTTTAGATACAAGTTGGAGTTTAGATATGAGTTTTAGATATGGGTTTTAGATATGGGTATGAGTTTATAACACCCTTATTTTAAATAATATCTGTAACTGTTAGAGTATGAGCTTTAACTATGTGGGAGTATGAGTGTGGGAGTATGAGTTTTAGATACGAGTCTGGTATGAGTTTTAGACATGAGCATGGATATGAGTTAGTTTTAGATATTAGTTATTGGGTATATGGGTATGAGTTTTAGATATGAGTAATTGGTTATATGGGTATGAGTTTTAGAAATTAGTAATTGGGTATATGGGTATGCGTTTTAGATATGAGTAATTGGGTATATGGGTATGAGTTTTAGATATGAGTAATTGGGTATATGGGTATGAGGTTTAGATATGAGTTATTGGGTATATGGGTATGAGGTTTAGATATGAGTTATTGGGTATATGGGTATAAGTTTTAGATATGAGTTATTGGGTATATGGGTATGAGTTTTAGATATTAGTTATTGGGTATATGGGTATAAGTTTTAGATATTAGTTCTAGTACAAGAGTATCTCCTTGTGAATATAATTGAATTACTAAGAAGAGCTGCAGGGCTCATCTACTCAGCACATGAAAGACTGTACCATAATTACACACAAACAAAGGAGTACAATTCTCCCATTACGTTACTGTAATTAACCATGAAGAGAGATAGAAGAAGAGGGGGAGGAGGGGAGATGGAAAGGAAGAGAGAGAGAGAGAGAGAGAGAGAGAGAGAGAGAGAGAGAGAGAGAGAGAGAGAGAGAGAGAGAGAGAGAGAGAGAGAGAGAGAGAGAGAGAGGCTGGAGGGCAGAAGATAGAGGGAGGCATAAATAGAGGAGAGAGCCGACAGGATGGGTACTGTCTGTGTCTGTAACCCCCCACCCCCCCCCAATGTCCCTCCTGCCAAAGTGCCACAGTTGCCTTGGACAACCAGAACAGACCGCAGTAGCAGTGTCCTTCCCCTCCCTACTCCTTCTCTCACCCCTCCTCCATCTCTCTTCCTCCTGTGTCTGTACTAAGGTAGCATCCCTCCTGTTCTCTGGCAGCTTGCCTTTATAAGGACCACTAGGATTTGTCATATCCTTACCACACAATGTATTCTTTAGAGAGACCTCCACCACTCCAGAACACAAGAACTACCAAGGACATGATCGGAGCCAGACAAAGGCCCCTGCCTAAGGTCTAATATGGGCTAATTAGATTTGTATCTATTCTGAATGTGTATCAGCCGCCCACTCTGTGATAACATAGCTTTGTACATAATGAATGACTAATGCTTGATTACCTGCTTACAATGAGTCCCCGCTTCTCTGCTTCTCTGCTCTTTGCTCAATGGAAGAATCAGATAGGTTCGATATTACAGTGCTGTGTGTGTGTGTGTGTGTGTAGGTTGGCTCTAATCTCTCCCCTCTCTCTGCTCGCTGTCTCTCTCAGCTCGCTGTCTCTCTCTGCTCGCTGTCTCTCTCTGCTCGCTGTCTCTCTCTGCTCGCTGTCTCTCTCTGCTCGCTGTCTCTCTCTGCTCGCTGTCTCTCTCTGCTCTCTGTCTCTCTCTCTCTGCTCGCTGTCTCTCTCTGCTCGCTGGCTCTCTCCGCGCTCTGTCTCTCTCTGCTCTCTCTCTCTCTGCTCTCTCTCTCTCTGCTCTCTCTCTCTCTGCTCTCTCTCTCTCTCTGCTCGCTGTCTCTCTCTGCTCGCTGTCTCCCTGTCTCTCTCTGCTCTCTCTCTGTTCCCTGTCTCTCTCTGCTCGCTGTCTCTCTGCTCTCTCTCTCTCTGCTCTCTCTCTCTCTGCTCGCTGTCTCTCTCTGCTCTCTCTCTCTCTGCTCGCTGTCTCTCTCTGCTCGCTGTCTCTCTCTGCTCGCTGTCTCTCTCTGTTCTCTGTCTCTCTCTGCTCGCTGTCTCTCTCTGCTCTCTCTCTCTCTGCGCTCTGTCGCTCTCTGTGCCCTGTCTCTCTATGCTCTCTGCTCTCTGTCTCTCTGTCTCTCTGTCTCTCTCTGCTCCCTGTCTCTCTCTGCTCTCTGTCTCTCTCTGCTCTACTCGCTGTCTCTCTCTGCTCGCTGTCTCTCTCTGTGCCCTGTCTCTCTCTGCTCTCTGACTCTTTCTGCTCTCTCTCTCTCTCTGCGCTCTCTCTCTCTGCGCTCTGTCTCTCTGCGCTCTGTCTCTCTGCGCGCTGTCTCTCTCTGCTCTCTGCTCTCTGTCTCTCTCTGCTCTCTGTCTCTCTCTGCTCTCTGTCTCTCTGCTCTCTCTCTCTCTCTGCTCTCTGTCTCTTTCTGTTCCCTGTCTCTCTCTGCCGCAATTCAATATGACAGTGTGCCAATTAACCCCGCGACCCTGGCGGTTTTAACGACAGCGCAGTGACAAGTAGACAGGCGGATGGGCGGACAGACGGCCACGCTAACACAGGGGGCGACGGTTCAGCGCTGCCCTGCTCGCCGCGCCAGAGAGGACAGGCTCTATAGCCCTTTACCGTTTTCAACCAACAAAAGCTGTTTACTGCCTGAGAGGACAGAGGAGAGAGGATTAGAGGAAAGGAGAAGTGGACGACAAGGGGGAGGTGAATGGGACTGAATGGGCTGTGTGCGTGGTGGTGCTTTAATGAGGTAAACACAAAGGAAAACACAGAAAGGTGACCACACACACTCTAGTGAAGGGCACTGTCACATTGCGTATGACTCAGAGAAGATAGAGGTAAAGTGTATGAAATTAGAAGAGGTGGACTAATGAGCACCTACACACACACACACACACACACACACACACACACACACACACACACACACACACACACACACACACACACACACACACACACACACACACACACACACACACACACACACACACACACACACACACACACACACACACACACACACACACACACACACAAAGGCAAGGTCAAGAGTAATCTCCTTCCATTTTCCTGAGTGGTGGGTAAAGGGTGCAGCTCAAGGTTTAGGGCGGAGACGAGGGAGATCACTTAATGACACTGAGTTTGCATGTCACCTTGACGACCATACCCCCCATTACCCACCAATTAGGAGTGGAGACAGGTCATCAGAATATGCCCAATAATGCTCCTGAGAGCTCTCTGAAATAAGACTAGACACGGACTCCAAAGTTAGCTCCCTGTCTCTACAAGGATGGAGTGAGAGAGAGAGAGAGAGAGAGAGAGACAGAGAGAGAGGGAACAGTCGTAAGCAGAAGTCAAGGAGAAACAACGACAAACACACTTCCTGCATAGACTAATCCCGGAGCTCAAGTCTAACACCTACCTCATCAACGCCTCCACAACACCTCCCACATCTCTCATCTTCTCCCCAACCTCTCTCTTCATCTCCTCTCGTCTCTTCCCCTCTCCTCTCCACTTGTATGTTTCATGCTCGCTCCTCTCCTCCCTGTAACAGTGGGAGGGTGATTTTGCTCTATTTTGTGTGAAAGACTAATCTAATCCTTCCACTGTTTTATGCAGCTGCACTCTGTTTGATGCTTTTATAGCTGTTATCATATTACGTCTGACCAGTGCAGGACCTTGGCTGACCCACATGTTTTCAGCCCCATCTTTTCCCACTGATTGTCGTACAGTTAAGAGTCTATAGCCAGTTAATAGGAGGGGTGCTGGAGTGTTTGATGGAGAGAGAGAGAGAGAGAGAGAGAGAGAGAGAGAGAGAGAGAGAGAGACTAATTATGAGAGCCCTATTCGAAGCATGCTCAGTCAGAAAGGCCCAGCATTTAAATAAATACACTTAGATACACTGGCACTCAGTCTCTCTATCTCTCTTTTTTATCTCTCCCTCTCAGTCTTGTTCTCTCAGCCTTTCTCTTGCTTTTTTTTAAACGTAAGTGGGTGATGGCCTTACTTAATACAAACTGCAAGAGCAAGTCACCCTGGAGTCAGATGTTAAAGGCGTAGTGGGATCTGTGACAGTCTGTCACGTTCCTGACCTGTTTTCTCTTGTTTTGTATGTGTTTATTGGTCAGGGCGTGAGCGGGGTGGGCATTTCTATGTGTTGTGTTTCTATGTTGGGTTAAAGGGTTGCCTGGTATGGCTCTCAATTAGAGGCAGGTGTTTGGCATTTCCTCTGATTGAGAGTCATATTAAGGTAGGTTGTTCTCACTGTTTGTTTGTGGGTGATTGTCTCCTGTGTCTTTCGTGTCAGTGTATGTGCACCACACGGGACTGTTTTGGCTGTTCGTTCGTTTGATGTAGTCTGTTCCTGTTCGTGAGTTCTGCGTGTAGTATGTAAGTTCCATGTTCAGGTCTGTCTACGTCGTGTTTGTTATTTTGTAATTTTCAAGTGTTTTCGTGTTCATTTCGTATTTCAATAAATATTATTTATGTCATCATACCTCGCTGCGTGTTGGTCCGACCCATGCTCCTCCTCTTCGGATGAAGAGGAGGAGGAACGCCGTAACACAGTCAGAGAGAGCGTGTCGGCTTATCCCAGTGGTCAGGGAGAGAGAAAAAACAAGGGGTTGTTTAAAATTTAGTCGGCTTTATTGGGCAACCAAGCTACTGCAAAATGTAGTTAAATTACTAGTTGAATTATGTGCAGTGCGACTACTCTCCAACACCGAGCAAAACAGGTAGGAAAACTATGCTGACGGGTAAATAGAAAAGCTGAAGAATGAAGAGACAGACAGACAACCGATGGACAGACAAGGAGACATGGCGGGTCCCTTGACTACGCAGTATAAGGTAAAGTGCTGACCAGTATCTGTCATTGTCACTACCCCTGTCACTGCCCCTACTCTCCTGTTTGTGCTGACAGAGGACACACACACTTACACGCACCTGTCTCTGGAGACCTGGCCAGTCAATACAGTGTGTGTGTGTGTGTGTGCGCGCGTGTGTGTTTGTGTGTGTGTACGTGGTCAAACATGGAGATCTCCCCTAGATGTATTCAGAAAGGAGTCCTTGCCGATCTTAAAGTCAACATGACCTTTCTCACTGAACCAAAGACAGGGCTGGAAACGACTACCGGCTGGAAACGACTACCGTATCAGTCTACGCATTAAAACTCCCTGCGTCCACCACACAATGACCTGACGAAGAAGCACACGAATAGAAGCCAGTGGGTAGAACGTTAGTCTTAGCTCACAGTGACAGCACAATGCCTGTTACTATCCGCTCAGTTAGAAAGAACAAAGAATCAGCCCCGTGTTACACACACACACACACACACACACACACACACACACACACACACACACACACACACACACACACACACACACACACACACACACAGCCGAGGAGATGCTACAATGAACATGTCCATTCCCCTTCATTTGCTGCTCTATCAGACATGCTCTCTAGTACTGCAGTGTCTCTACGTAGTAACAGTGCTGGGTCTCCATATTATACAGAGATGATATTAGGCCTAGTCATTGCGTTTGGGAAGCTAGAGGGAGCCGTAACACAAAGACGTTACCTATGCAGCAGACAACGTAAATCGTGAATCACCACGTATCTCATTAGAATCTGTGCAAATGCAATCTGGGCTGTGTCACACTGAGAACGTCTGTGTGTATCACATTCTATTGAATATATGGTGCTGGTGCCATAGCCTTGTGTGGATGTTAGCATGTGTGTACTGTGTAGTACATTGTGTAATGCACCGGCATGGTTGACTGCTTCTTCTGTAGTTATCAATACTGTTTCTGCCCAGTGTCAGCACCATGGACAGCGCCTATCAGACACCTCGACAAAGAGAGGGAACTGGGAGGCAAGCCAGGAAAGTAACACAGATGCGGGAAAAAGAGGGAAAAGGAAAAGAGGATTTCTAGCAAATAGCTCATCAACATTGGTAGTGTGTGTGTGTGTGTGTGTGTGTGTGTGTGTGTGTGTGTGTGTGTGTGTGTGTGTGTGTGTGTGTGTGTGTGGAACATGTGTGCATCTCTGTGTGTGTTAGAAAGCGAAGTGAGTCATTCAGGATATCTCGTGTTTTTCTCAGTAGGGGGCCTGTAGTGCTTGTCATTGGATTAGCATAGCAGAGAGACGGTGGTAGAGGGCCAATACAAAACATCTACGTCCCAAATGGCACCTGATTCCTTATATAGCGCACTACGTTTGACAAGGAAATAGCATTGCACTAAGGTAATAGGGTGCCATTTGGGACGAATATGTCGTGTAATGGCTCTGTGTGGTTTAGGCCTATGCTCAAAGAGCCGTCATATTCTAATGATAATAATCATTACTTGCTGCAGCCATAATTCTCTGTTGGTGCTGCATGCCCCAAAGTGGTTTTATGTTGGTTGATTTGTTTCTCTTTATGGGGTTTGTATACAGCAGAGAACTCAGAATGATGCTTACATAACTACGAGTATGACCATATTTGGCCATACTGACCCTCTCTGGTAATACTGTAAGCATTAGAAAAACTACAGTATGCACACACACACACACACACACACACACACACACACACACACACACACACACACACACACACACACACACACACACACACACACACACACACACTGGATATCCAGATTCCTATACAGCTAACCACCATATTACCCATCATCACACTGAGCAACCCACTAGGCTCAGAACATAGCAGAGAGTTATCTAAGCACCCGTGACAGGTGTGTGTGTGTAAACCCCGCACGGGAGCACACTAATGCCTCTGGCGTTGACACGGCATGTATAACGTTTCATAAACGGAGTCCATGTAGCTCTTTCATCGCTTGGTTTGATTGGAACAATTATACACCTCCTCTCTCTCCCTCTCTCGCTCCCTCATTCTCTCTCTCTCTACCTCTCTCGCTCCCACATTTCCCCCCCCCCTCTCTCTCTCACTCCCTTAGTCTCACTCTCTCCCTATCCCTCTCCCTCTCACTCTCTCCCCCAGTCAGGGCTATTAGGAGAACAAGCACCCCCTCTCCCCCTCCACACTTCCAGTCAGTCGGGTGAATGTATAAAACATCCTTCCTCTTAATGAGAAAGAAATCATTCATTAGAGATTAGCATTACCCAGTACATAACACGTACCTGTGTGTGTGTTTCTGTGTGTTTCTCTGTGTGTGTGTGTGACAAGCATGCTAGTGTATTGTGTGTGTGCGAGTGTGCATGCTTGCGTGTCACGTATGTGGGTGTGTGTCTAAGTGTGTGACAGGATGAGAGTGGGTTCACTAGAGGCTGTTGACGAGTGACTGATCTAGACCTGTGTGACAATAACGAGTCGGGCAGTGAGGATTTGACAGGGTTGTATACATAATGAGTGGCATTTGGTCAGCGCGCTCAGTAAGAGTCTGTCACTTTGATGGGGTTTACACTTCGCAGCGGGAACAACAGCGAACAGAACGGAAGGGAACAGACAGCAGAGGAAACAGTAGGCTTCCACCTGTTATGGAATCACCTGAGACCACAGGGTTAGGCTCAAGAGATGGATGGATGAACGAATGAATGAATGAACGAACAAAGAAATGAATAAATCCACCCACCCGTTCATCCGTCCATTCCTCCATCCATTCCTCCCATACCAATGTTTCGATGGTGTGATCCAACGCCCCTGCTTAACAGTCTATACAGGCTTCCACTGTAGCAGCCTTAATGGACGAGTGTGTGGAGAGTTTCCCCCAGGTCAGATCGACACAGAGACCGTGTCATTAGACAGGACGGAATAGTCTCCATCACATGCTTAAAGGCCATACAGAGATAACATTATCATCAGCTGTCACAGGAGGGAAGAGAGAGAGAGTATCACGTTTTAACTTAGACGAAGTGACGGAGGAGAGACCAACGTTCACACAAGTCCAAGTCACATACTGTGCATGAACTTGTCAGAAGGTCTAATCAAAATACAACCACTTCACCATATCACCGAGTCAAGCAGGCAGTGACTGACGTAACATATAAACTGGTCTTTTCAGCAGCATGGAGCCATAGCGTCTCTCTCCACAGTCAGGAGAATCGGCCTTTTCCACCAATTCAATATTGAATGAAAACAACCCTGGGAGGTGACTGACTGATTGGCAGAGAAAATAAAGGAGAAAAACGCATAAAGGACCTGAGAGACTTTCATTCATCTGTCTATTTATAAACATGTCAACCAACAGACTGGAGCTGCCAGGCGCCCCATCTATCTTTTACTGCAAAGGCAGACTCACACACACACACACACACATACACACACACACACACACACACAGAGAGATACTTACTCACACAATGTACAACTCTGCAGAGCCTCCTTGACACTTTCTATTCCTCCTCTTCTGTATTGTACTCTCTAGACTCAGGCTGTTAATATCTTATCTCCAGTAAAGATACACACGTGTGTCCTTAGGTAGTACTCTACTGTACTCTGCATGCACACACACACACACTGCCAGACAGCAGGGTCCACATTAGACACGCATCCATCATTGAGTCGAACACGCACGCGCACACACACGCGCACACACACACACACACACACAACGAACAGCAAAAGCGCTAGCCTATATCAATCTACTATGCCCCATAATACAAAAGTCGACCTATTCTATTCTGTGCGATAAATAAATATTCCAAACATACTCTGGGACAGTTGTGGGATGCAATAGATCCCAAATGAATACAACTAGCATCAAAACCCCTTTTTTTATGCAATGTGGCTGACACAACAGATCAGAACATTTAGCTTAAAATGTTGATAAACTATTCGGTTATTTCTTCACATTATAAGCGCAGCAATGTGCTCATGGTAGTAGGCTATAAGCGTGGATGTTCCACGTTCCATTAAAAGGAAAACACCATTATCAAAAGTGACGGCAAATGTCATTATACATGTAATGCTTTTATTATAAAGGTGTGTTTTATTGGTGAAAATGATCTTCCCCAAACTTGAAACTTAGGTGCTGCATACATTATGTATGCCAGTTAAACTCTACATCCCTTGTAAAGCGGACTAATGTGCTTAATTTTAAGAAGTTATTTGGCCACTTTAGTTGTGAAACAAACCTTATTAAAACATATATGCCTATGGGCTAGGCTACATGAGGTGTGCGACTATGATTTGAAAAAGTCGCAAAAGAAAATGAATTGTTTCTTAAGCTGGGCATCATTCACAAGTGATAATATACAATTCACATGTGATAGGCTAATATTGTCACCCATCAGACTATTCTTGATTTAATCTTGTCTTTACATATACTAAAAAATATATGTGTGAAATTTGTTTTAATTTAGAATGGACCATTATCATGCACCTCTATCGAAACAGGGGCAGTGGAAAAAATACATGTCATCTATGCACTTAAATAGCAAATGGAGGACGCTTTTCCCATGGTTTATTTTCATGCCAGCCAGGTAGGCTACACTCCTGTTGTAAATATAAGCAATGTGCTTAATATTATGAAAGTTGAGAAATAAATATAGTAGGCCTAGCCTATAGAAAGCTGATGGGATCCTCCTTTTTCAGTAGAGGCCATCACTCTGTTTTCTTGCGCAATTGCATAGCCTATAGAAATGTTGCGCAACATGAGCTCATGGACTCTCATGAAGTGTTTGATTCTTCTTTTGAATACATTTGCATTAATGTCAGAGTGATTAGAGGGTCAATCGAGTGCTGAGTACCAGGCAGTTAGCAAGTTTGGTAGGCTACTAATGACCATCAGCAGCATCAGAGCTTGGAGAAGCCTAATTACCCTGACTAAACGGTCAGGTGGCATTTGACTGCCTCCATGACTCGTGACCAACGGTGTGGCGGTAGTATAACCACCACAACAGCCCTATACACACATCTTTGTTTTACTTTCCTTGTCGGGACCAAACAATTGATACCCATTAAAACCCTCTTTTCCCTAACCCCTAATCCTGAATGTAACCCCTAATCCTGAATTGAACGCCTAATCCTGAATTGAACCTCTAATCCTGAATGTAACTCCTAATACTGAATTTAACCCCTGTACTGGTACCCCCTGTATATAGCCTCACTATTGTTATTTTACTGCTGCTGTTTAATTATTTGTTACTTTTATTTTCTATTTTTCTACTTATCTGTTTTTTACTTAAAACCTTTTACTTAAAACCTCCCAGGACATAGACATATCTGATATTGGCAGAAAGCTTACATTCTTGTTACTCTAACTGCACTGTCCAATTTACAGAAGCTATTACAGTGAAAGAATACCACGCTATTGTTTGAGGAGAGTGCACAGTTTTGAACTTGAAAAGTTATTAAGAAACCAATCAGTCACATTTGGGCAGTCTTCATACAACATTTTGAACAGAAATGCAATGGTTCATTGGATCAGTCTAAATCTTTGCACATACACTGCTGCCATCTAGTGACTAAATTGCATCTGGGCTGGAATAATACATTATGGCCTTTCTCTTGCATTTCAAAGATGATTGTACAAAAAAATACAAAAAAAGTTTTTTGTGTTCATCGTATTATCTTTTACCAGATCAAATGTGTTATATTTTCCTACATTCCTTTCACATTTCCACACACTTCAAAGTGTTTCAAATGGTACCAAGAATATGCATATCCTTGCTTCAGGGCCTGAGCTATAGGCAGTTAGATTTGTGTATGTCATTTTAGGAGAAAACTGGGGGGAAAAAGGGGCGGATCCTCACGTTTTTCTTCATAACTTCTTAAAGCATTTTTGGTTAAGAGCTCCACATATTACAAGCCTCATCTGAAATGAAACACACATACAGTAAATTAACTTCGGGGGAGGGAGGGGGGGAGAGAGAGAGAGAGAGAGAGAGAGAGAGAGAGAGAGAGAGAGAGAGAGAGAGAGAGAGAGAGAGAGAGAGAGAGAGAGCAGAGACAGACACTCCTCCTTCCTCCTGTCCTCTCTCCCTCATTTAGACACTCCTCCTTCCTCCTGTCCTCTCTCCCTCATTTAGACACTCCTCCTTCCTCCTGTCCTCTCTCCCTCATTTAGACACTCCTCCCTCCTCCTGTCCTCTCTCCCTCATTTAGACACTCCTCCTTCCTCCTGTCCTCTCTCCCTCTTTTAGACATTCCTCCTTCCTCCTGTCCTCTCTCCCTCATTTAGACACTCCTCCTTCCTCCTGTCATCTCTCCCTCATTTAGACACTCCTCCTTCCTCCTGTCCTCTCTCCCTCATTTAGACACTCCTCCTTCCTCCTGTCCTCTCTCCCTCATTTAGACACTCCTCCTTCCTCCTGTCCTCTCTCCCTCATTTAGACACTCCTCCTTCCTCCTGTCCTCTCTCCCTCATTTAGACACTCCTCCCTCCTCCTGTCCTCTCTCCCTCATTTAGACACTCCTCCTTCCTCCTGTCCTCTCTCCCTCTTTTAGACATTCCTCCTTCCTCCTGTCCTCTCTCCCTCATTTAGACACTCCTCCTTCCTCCTGTCATCTCTCCCTCATTTAGACACTCCTCCTTCCTCCTGTCCTCTCTCCCTCATTTAGACACTCCTCCTTCCTCCTGTCCTCTCTCCCTCATTTAGACACTCCTCCTTCCTCCTTCCTCCTGTCCTCTCTCCCTCTTTTAGACACTCCTCCTTGCTCCTTCCTCCTGTCCTCTCTCCCTCATTTAGACACTCCTCCTTCCTCCTTCCTCCTGTCCTCTCTCCCTCATTTAGACACTCCTCCTTCCTCCTGTCCTCTCTCCCTCATTTAGACACTCCTCCTTCCTCCTTCCTCCTGTCCTCTCTCCCTCATTTAGACACTCCTCCTTTCTCCTGTCCTCTCTACCTCTATCAGACACTCCTCCTTCCTCCTGTCATCTCTACCTCTATCAGACACTCCTCCTTCCTCCTGTCCTCTCTACCTCTATCAGACACTCCTCCTTCCTCCTGTCCTCTCTACCTCTATCAGACACTCCTCCTTCCTCCTGTCCTCTCTACCTCTATCAGACACTCCTCCTTCCTCCTGTCATCTCTACCTCTATCAGACACTCCTCCTTCCTCCTGTCCTCTCTACCTCTATCAGACACTCCTCCTTCCTCCTGTCCTCTCTACCTCTATCAGACACTCCTCCTTCCTCCTGTCATCTCTACCTCTATCAGACACTCCTCCTTCCTCCTGTCCTCTCTACCTCTATCAGACACTCCTCCTTCCTCCTGTCCTCTCTACCTCTATCAGACACTCCTCCTTCCTCCTGTCATCTCTACCTCTATCAGACACTCCTCCTTCCTCCTGTCCTCTCTACCTCTATCAGACACTCCTCCTTCCTCCTGTCCTCTCTACCTCTATCAGACACTCCTCCTTCCTCCTGTCATCTCTACCTCTATCAGACACTCCTCCTTCCTCCTGTCCTCTCTACCTCTATCAGACACTCCTCCTTCCTCCTGTCCTCTCTCCCTCATTTAGACACACCTCCTTCCTCCTGTCCTCTCTCCCTCATTTAGACACTCCTCCTTCCTTCTTCCTCCTGTCCTCTCTCCCTCATTTAGACACTCCTCCTTCCTCCTTCCTCCTGTCCTCTCTCCCTCATTTAGACACTCCTCCTTCCTCCTGTCCTCTCTCCCTCATTTAGACACTCCTCCTTCCTCCTTCCTCCTGTCCTCTCTCCCTCATTTAGACACTCCTCCTTCCTCCTATCCTCTCTACCTCTATCAGACACTCCTCCTTCCTCCTGTCCTCTCTACCTCTATCAAACACTCCTCCTTCCTCCTGTCCTCTCTACCTCTATCAGACACTCCTCCTTCCTCCTGTCCTCTATACCTCTATCAGACACTCCTCCTTCCTCCTGTCCTCTCTACCTCTATCAGACACTCCTCCTTCCTCCTGTCCTCTCTATCTCTATCAGACACTCCTCCTTCCTCCTGTCCTCTCTACCTCTATCAGACACTCCTCCTTCCTCCTGTCCTCTCTACCTCTATCAGACACTCCTCCTTCCTCCTGTCCTCTCTACCTCTATCAGACACTCCTCCTTCCTCCTGTCCTCTCTACCTCTATCAGACACTCCTCCTTCCTCCTGTCCTCTCTACCTCTATCAGACACTCCTCCTTCCTCCTGTCCTCTCTACCTCTATCAGACACTCCTCCTTCCTCCTGTCCTCTCTACCTCTATCAGACACTCCTCCTTCCTCCTGTCCTCTCTACCTCTATCAGACACTCCTCCTTCCTCCTATCCTCTCTACCTCTATCAGACACTCCTCCGTTCTACCACATCCTTAACTCCTCTAACTCACCAGAGGGATATGGCAAACAAGCCTGCTCATTAGAAAGTTATAAATGCTTCAGATAGTTCCTCTCTCTCTCTCTCTCTCTCTCTCTCTCTCTCTCTCTCTCTCTCTCTCTCTCTCTCTCTCTCTCTCTCTCTCTCTCTCTCTCTCTCTCTCTCTCTCTCTCTCTCTCTCTCTCTCTCTCTCTCTCTCTCTCTCTCTCTCTCTCTCTCTCTCCTGCTGCAAATCCACTCCCCCACCATCTCAGAGGTGTGGTGGCACAGATGGAGCGGTGTGAACAAGACACAGAGCCCATTTACAGTGAACACACACAAGTTGGAGCAACACACACACACACACACACACACACACACACACACACACACACACACACACACACACACACACACACACACACACACACACACACACACACACACACCCCTTTGGTTCTAAATCACCTGCAGATTACAGCTTGATGCTACCAGCCATGCAGCAACACACTCCAATTAGAGACCTGCAACACTAGATAAAATAAGAGAGAGAGAGAAGGAGTGAGAGAAAAGGAGAGGGAGTAAATTAAGAGAATGAGAACAAGGTAGATAGATAATGCATATGTATGCCTTGGCTGTCATGTTAGGCATGAATAATCCCTAAAATAGCCCTGCCATAACTTTGTCCCCCCCAACCTTCTCTCTCTCTCCTTCATCCTCCTGTGATAACCTGCTGCTGAATTAACTCTCAGTCTAATTAATACTGGCTGGTGTCTGCTGTAATCAACTTATTGTCCTGTCCTATAAACGAGTAAGTGTGTGTGTGTGTGTGTTTGTGTGTTATGAATAATGAATCAGGTGGCAAACCTGTGGCAGAGCATAGGAACAGCAGGTGTCCTTATGGTCTATCTACCGCTGGGACCACAGGTGATTTAACCCACCTGTGTGTGTGTGAGTGTGCGTGAGAGTTTAGATCTCTCAATACAATATATTCTCTAGGCCAGAATCATTTATTCCTACCCCCCCCCCCTCATTTCCATCTGTTTCAGGTCCGGGCTGTTTCTGGAAAGCCCTACTTTTACCTGCTCCTCCCAGAGAACGGAGGAGAGAGAGAGAGAGAGAGAGAGAGAGAGAGAGAGAGAGAGAGAGAGAGAGAGAGAGAGAGAGAGAGAGAGAGAGAGAGAGAGAGAGAGAGAGAGAGAGAGAGAGAGAGAGAGAGAGAGAGAGAGAGAGAGAGAGAGAGAGAGAGAGAGAGAGAGAGAGAGAGAGAGAGAGAGAGAGAGAGAGAGAGAGAGAGAGAGAGAGAGAGAGAGAGAGAGAGAGGAGAGAGAGAGAGAGAGAGAGAGAGAGAGAGAGAGAGAGAGAGAGAGAGAGAGAGAGAGAGAGAGAGAGAGAGAGAGAGAGAGAGAGAGAGAGAGAGAGAGAGAGAGAGAGAGAGAGAGAGAGAGAGAGAGAGAGAGAGAGAGAGAGAGAGAGAGAGAGAGAGAGAGAGAGAGAGAGAGAGAGAGAGAGAGAGAGAGAGAGAGAGAGAGAGAGAGAGAGAGAGAGAGAGAGAGAGAGAGAGAGAGAGAGAGAGAGAGAGAGAGAGAGAGAGAGAGAGAGAGAGAGAGAGAGAGAGAGAGAGAGAGAGAGAGAGAGAGAGAGAGAGAGAGAGAGAGAGAGAGAGAGAGAGAGAGAGAGAGAGAGAGAGAGAGAGAGAGAGAGAGAGAGACCAAAAACAAATCAAGAAACACACACACACTGAAGAACTTGGCCTACTTTCACTCTGAAAGGTTCCTCAGAAACTTACCTCACACACACACGAACCCAATGACCACAGTCCAATACACACCACCATAATGAAGTCCATAGTCTTCTCCCATTCATTTACATGTTTATGCCGTTATGTATTCCTCATCATGTGTCTCAGTCAGTCAGTTATTGTCAGGGCTTCATTTTGGGTCTCCGCTTTGATATTCTTATCTAATGTGGGATAATAGCTATGCTGATTGAAAAGCTTGCCACTCCAAATCTGTGGCTGGGGCCTAATGAAAGCCCCCATTAAATTATAATAGTAAGGCCTGACGTTAACTAATATGCTTCCATTCATTTAAACACAGAGGCGTTTCGCACTGCACACTCAATGAGTCACTCTGGAGTTCAGAGTTTACCACGGGCAAAACATTTCAAATGAATCTGACCTTAAAAAAAATAGAAAGAGAGGGTTTGGGAGAGAGAGAGGGGGAAGAGAGAGAGAGAGAGAGAGAGAGAGGGGAGAGAGAGACAAAATAGTAAAGAGAGAAAGGTGTTTGAGAGAGAGCAATCTTTTGTCAAATGAAAAAACAGGATTTGAAGACAAGCCGTGTTGACACCCTCGTGATGCATGGAGGAGGTGGTGTACAGGGAGAACACAACACCAATGAAAAAACAGGATTTGAAGACAAGCCGTGTTGACACCCTCGTGATGCATGGAGGAGGTGGTGTACAGGGAGAACACAACACCACACCACAACACCTTATGCTAAAGGATGCAGTGGAGATGAATCGGGTTCTCGGGGTGACAGATGAGACAAGATGCGGGACACCATACATGCATTTGTGAAAAGCAAATGAGCCACATCTGAAAGAGTACAAAACTTACAAAAAGTAAGAGCAACAAGGACTCATATTAGGTATTCTCTTTCCCAGACAGTTTGTGTGGATGTAAGCAGACCTGGGATCAGTGTTAGGAGATCTGACACTGGGGACAGCTCTATCAGCCGGGCGGATACAGGTGTACCAGGAACAGCGTTAGAACACTAGATACCACACTTATCTGATAGGTTGAGCTGTGCTCTTTACACCTCCCCCCCTCTTCCTCCCAACATAATTACTCCCTCGCTTCTGAAGAACAGCCTCGTGGCCCCTGATAAGAACCCTCCCTACCTCCCTATAAAGCTATCTGCTCACTTCTCTGTCCTTGTCTTCCAGATAATACCAGACCTCCATCTTACCTCGGCTTAATTACAAACCCACACTTCAATTAAAAGAGCCAGCTCAGCTCTTGACCCTTACAACCCCAGAGAGAAAGAGAGACAGGGAGAGACAGGGGGGGGGGGGGGGGGGGTGGAGAAGGGGGTAGGTAAGAGAGAGAGAGACAGCAAGACAGAGGGAGTTAGAGAAAAAGTGAGGGATGGGGAGAAAGCGAGAGAGAAAGAGGGAGAGCAACAGAGAGAGAGAGAGAGAGAGAGTGAAAAAGAGGGAGAGAGAGAAAGTGAAACAGAGGAAGAGATAGAAAGAGTGAAAGAAGGGGAGAGAGAGGCGGGGCAGGGATGATCAGAAACCATCTATCAACCACAGTACCATAACCTGACAGAGAACTAAGCCATCGGCTCTGAAACTAATGAAAAACTGGGTGTTTTCTTTCTTCCATTCAGATTTTTGAATGGTAGTTGTCCCCAAAGTTCAGTCCAGAATAGAAAAGATAATTGAATGCCGTAAGTGCAATCCAGTTCAAGTGTACTATTTGTCTTGTGCCTAGTACCTGTTAAAAGGTGTTCCTGCTGCCATCGAGGAAACCAGGGCCTAAAAAGCAATTAAGGAGAAGGGGCTACATCTTTTATCTAAGGGGGAGTGAGATGTCTCCGTTTTAATGAAGTCTGAAGCGTATTTGCTGTGCTAAACTTCACCAACATAATAATGAAGTGTAGTCACTCAGAGTGGAGATAGACTGAAAAGTGAACTATACAAGTAATCGACTAAACAAGTGTGCGCACACACACATTCTGTTCAAATGAGGCCGTGCAGACTGGCAGACTCACTTATGCTTATGAAAAGCAGAGAGAGTCTTCGAAAAGACTTTCGGCTAAAGGAAAAGAGTTCAAACCACCAGGAAACCTACATTAAACCCAGACGAAATCTGGTTCGTCCCACGACAGGCATCACCTCTACCCGCTCCTCTTCTACATTCTTTCTTTAACCGGCATGGGACCTTGGGCTTTGGCAGTCATTACATTTTTTTCAGCCGGTAATAGTTATGGAAATGCTGCCGGTCTCACGGTAATGGACCGTTAATTAGCATGAACATGTTTAGCGTCTCTGGGCTTCTGCGCCTGGGGAACATTTCCATTTTAAAATGTTGAACAAATCTATTTAGTATAGCCTACAGCATCACAATAAAATCCATGATTTATTTAGTTGTGATAGGCCTATAAACCTGACGAGACTCTATATTGACGATATGCGAAAAGAGGCATGTGCTCTGATCTTTAACTGAGAGAGAGACAATTGCATTGCTGCTCTGCTTGTGTGGCAAGAAGGTTAGGGGATATTTAATCAATGGAAAATGACAGAATTAAAAGTGAAATGAGAAAGAAAGGCTACAACGACCAAAAGCCAACAGGTAGGCTGCTATTTACACTATAATCTGAATGGAGTTGTTGTTATGTGTAGGATAACTGTAGGATGGTGAGAAGTCATTATGGCTAGCCTCAATTAGCCTAGTTAGCTAGCTTCTCTCGGTTTGATTCAGTCGAGACAGGTACTCTGTAATCAGATGGGATGATAAATAACTAGCAAGAAGTTTAGCGCGAGTTAACAGTGGTTGCGGTCTCACCCTCCGTGCTGCTCTGGTGCTCTGAGCCTCCACTCCCTAGTAGCCTACAACTGCTTGTTCTGTGACCTCTCTCTTGC
Source organism: Salvelinus alpinus (assembly GCF_045679555.1). NCBI lineage: Eukaryota > Metazoa > Chordata > Actinopteri > Salmoniformes > Salmonidae > Salvelinus > Salvelinus alpinus. The sequence continues at coordinate 35,580,931 of NC_092096.1, read as the reverse complement.
TCTCTCTCTCTCTCCATGCCTCCAGTTTAATAAAGTAGCAAAACAATTGGCTTTGCTGTTGCTTCCCTCACTTGGAACGGACCTGGTCCATAAGGGGACAGGTCTTGTTGTCCTTTTGTCCGTTTTAAAAATGTATTTATCATTCAGAGTATTCCGTGTTTATAGAGTGATTAGAGGGACAATAGAGTGCTGAGTACCAGGCCATTAGCGAGGGACATTAGCCAGTTTAGTAGTCTACCCATCAGCCCCATTCATTTGCGTTGATTTGGATGGGATCTCCGTGACCAACGGTCACAGGGAATTTGACTAGGTCATGACTGGTGACTGCCGGTGTGGTGGTAATGCGGTCACAGCGACAGCCCTAATGGGACCCCTCATCCTCCCCTTTTCTCAGCCTCCTTTCCTCACATCCTCCTTTTCTCTCATCCTCCCTTCCTCTCATCCTCCTTTACTCTCATCCTCCTTTACTCTCATCCTCCTTTACTCTCATCCTCCTTTACTCTCATCCTCCTTTACTCTCATCCTCCTTTACTCTCATCCTCCTTTACTCTCATCCGTGGAGAACAGATAGGTTTCCATATAAAACAACCTCTTCAGAGAAGATGGGTGAGATTGGTTGGTATGCCAAACAAAAAATAAATCACTTTTATTTTGAAAATATTTTAGAGCATTGCAGTAAGGACTTGTTGTTAATAGCAACCTTTCAGACCACACCTCAGAACATCAATGAGGCCAGACCACTCAATACACACACACACACACACACACACACACACACACACACACACACACACACACACACACACACACACACACACACACACACACACACACACACACACACACACACACACACACACACACACACACACACAGACTGATAGCTGTGTGTAATAACTCCCCTCTATTTTTCTACGGACCAAGATTCTTAGCAGTGCTGGGTAAAAGCCCTGTGCTACTATAGCCAATGGTGCCAATTTACAGAGCCCAAGAATACTGCCTGCGCTAACCACTTCATCTCTCATCCGGTCGATCAAAAACCCACTGACAACTCAACCCCGGCCGAGAAACTGTGGCTCCAGAGCCAAAATGGCCACCATGAAGTATCTCTGCCAGGTGTAGTAGAGTGTTAATGGAATGTTGTGTGGACTATTACTTTATCATCAGGGACAGCTCTCTGTCAATAGGGATGAAGGGTAGCCTGCTGGAGGTTACTGATGCACTGCCTGTGTGAACAACCTGCTAACCACAGGGCTCTTAGTGGAAAACCTACAAGGAGAGAGAGAATGAGAGAAAAAGAGAGAGAAAGAGGGTTAGAAAGAGAAAACATAAGAGAGAGAGACACGAAGAAGAACAAGAACGAGAGAAATAAAAAGAGACACATGGAGAGAAATTTAGAAACAGATCCAGAGAGAGTGATAGAAGGAGAGAGAGAAGAGAGAAAGATATGGCAGGGGGTAGATAGATGGAAAGGTAAAGAAAGAGAGAACCAGCAAGTAAGTGACTCTCCCAACACCCTGACAGCCTGAAACAGCTGAACACTATGCTCCTACACTGCAGCTCCACTATGTCCCTATCTGTTCCCTGTGGGACTACCTGTCATTGTTCCACACTAGTCATTTGTCTCCTCTGACTCCTGCCATCACTCCCTCGCTCACATTTGGTCACCTCAGGGAATCAATTTGAACAGCAGCAGGCATATCTATGTATAGAATGACGTCAATCAGTGGTAGATTTTTATCCAAGTCCAATGTCCTAGTATAGACACACCGGATGACAGACAGGGGAGTATTTACAGGTAACTGCCAAAATAATGGAAACACCTGAGTAAACGAGGGATACAAAGTATATTGAATGCAGTTCCTTCCACACAGGTGTGGTTCCTGAGTTAATTAAGCAATTAACATCCCATCATGCTTAGGGTGATTTATCAAAAATGCTGGCTATATGATGATGACAATACCCCCATCCACAGGGCACGAGTGGTCACTGAATGGTTTCCTTTTTTACATTTTTATTTAACATATATTTAACTCGGCAAGTCAGTTAAGAACAAATTCTTATTTACAATGACGGCCTACCAAAAGGCAAAAGGCCTCCTGCGGGGACGAGGGCTGGGATTACAAATAAGAAATATAGGACAACACACACATCAAGAGAGACAACACACATCTACATAAAAGAAAGACCTAAGACAACAACATAGCAAGGCAGCAACACAAGACAACACAGCATGGTAGCAACAGGACAACATGGTAGCAACACAATATGGTAGAAGCACAAAACATGGTACAAACATTATTGGGCACAGACAACAGCACAAAGGTCAAGAAGGTAGAGACAACAATACATCACACAAGCAGCCACAGCTGTCAGTAAGAGTGTGCATGATTGAGTCTTTTAATGAAGAGATTGAGATAAAACTGTCCAGTTTGAGTGTTTGTTGCAGCTCGTTCCAGTCACTAGCTGCAGCGAACTGAAAAGACGAGCGACCCAGGGATGTGTGTGCTTTGGGGACCTTTAACAGAATGTGACTGGCAGAACGGGTATTGTATGTGGAGAATGAGGGCTGCAGTAGATATATCAGATAGGGGGGAGTGAGGCCTAAGAGGGTTTTATAAATAAGTATCAACCAGTGGGTCTTGCGACGGGTATACAGAGATGACCAGTTTACAGAGGAGTATAGAGTGCAGTGATGTGTCCTATAAGGAGCATTGGTGGCAAATCTGATGGCCGAATGGTAAAGAACATCTAGCCGCTCGAGAGAACCCTTACCTGCCGATCTATAAATTATGTCTATGTAATCTAGCATGGGTAGGATGTTCATCTGAATCAGGGTTAGTTTGGCAGCTGGGGTGAAAGAGGAGCAATTACGATAGAGGAAACCAAGTCTAGATTTAACTTTAGCCTGCAGCTTTGATATGTGCTGAGAGAAGGACAGTGTACTGTCTAGCCATACTCATAAGTACTTGTATGAGGTGACTACCTCAAGCTCTAAACCCTCAGAGGTAGTAATCACACCTGTGGTGAGAGGGGCATTCTTCTTACCAAACCACATGACTTTTGATTTGGAGGTGTTCAGAACAAGGTTAAGGGTAGAGAAAGCTTGTTGGACACTAAGAAAGCTTTGTTGTAGAGCGTTTAAATCAAACTCCAGGGAGGGGCAAGCTGAGTATAAGACTGTATCATCTGCATATACATGGATGAGAGAGCTCCCTACTGCCTGGGCTATGTTGTTGATGTAAATTATACCACTTGGTTGTTTTCCGAGTGCATTCCAGAGAACTGTTTATCATGTCCGCCTTATCCACTGCCCCCATTTTGAGGCTATAGTCAAGCACAGAGTCTGGTTTGATTTCTCCCTCTCCCGTCAGGTGGTCCACCTTCCCTGTGGCCGACATGGTTGCTGTATGGACAGTGGAGAGGACATGGACGTCTCGTTTGTCATGCCACTTTACTGCCAGCTGTTGACCTCCCCTCTCTGCATCTTCCTGCATCCAAATGCCGTCATCCCCTTCCTGTTTGACCTGACTGTGCCACAGGCCCCTGTGCTGTTTGAGTGGAGAGCAGATGCTGGAAGAGTGTGGGACTGCTGTATCAATTGTCCCCATACAAAGTGTGTCCCTTGCTGAGATGAGGAGCCAGCATGGTCATCACCACGGACCCGGACACCCCAAGCCCCTCATAATGTTGGATGTCAGTGGTGGACCCTGTGTAAACTATAATGTCCTGGACAAATCCTGTCTTCACGTCGCACATGACAAAGAACTTGACTCCAAACCTGTTCCTTTTGGAGGGAATATATTGACGGAACACCAGCCTACCTTTCCATAACATCAGGGACTCATCAATGCATACTGTAGATCCTTGTATGGCACAAAGACCCGACCAAATGCGGATGTCAGGCTAGTGAGAACATTTCTTATTTTGTATAACGGGTCATTTAGGATGGCAGTAGCATTGTTGATGAAATGCAGGCATCGCAGCAGAACTAGGAAGCGGTCTTGGGAAAAGAGGTTGGCAAAGAAGGGAGTTGCAAACATAGGATCTGTGCTCCAGTATTCTCTTAGGGAGTTCTTCTTTACTATCCCCATGAGAAGGACTGTCACCAGGAAGGTATACATTTCACTAATTGTGGTTGTCACCCATTTAGCGAGTTTCCCCCTCACTCCTGGCTCTCTCTTCTCCTGTAGCTCCAAGGCATAGCGATTGGTCTCTGCTATGTCTCCCACCAGCTCCTCTGTCAGAAACAACTTGAAGCACTCTGCCGCAGATGGAAATGGCAAGTGGCGTTGCACTCCAGACTGGGACTCATCAAAGCAAACAGCAGGGCCAGGAGGGGTGAAATGGCTGGCGGCCTTCCAGCTACTACAGAACTCCTGTACTTCATCCATTATCGGTGTGCCTCCATCACCACCAGCATCTTCAAAGGGACCTGGGACTTTGTCAGTGAACAAGGGGTCCTCAGATTCAGGGTTTTCAATGGCTACAAGGTTGGGGGGCAGCTCCTCACTGTCAGAATCTGATTCCTGACTTTCATACTCAGAATCTTTGGCAGAAGTGAAAAAATCTCCAGAATTTTCGCATTTGTCTCCTGTTGAAAGACATTGCTAATGCTACAGCGTATCCCATTAGCTACATACATAAACGACAGCACTGAATGGCTCAGAGTGGGAGTGAGCGGTTACGTGATTGACTGCTAGCACGCGCCACTTGTATCAATAAATCATTATCAGAAAATGTTTTGTGTGGTAATTATATATATTATTTTTATATATTTACTGTTTTATTCACGTTTTCAAGTTCTATTGACAAATCATGCATTCTGATTCTTGCATAGATTGTAATGGGCACATATTATGTGTGTAAAATACTTTTTTGAAGGTTGTACTGATTATGATGAGCTAAGCTAATTCCAGCTATGTGTGGAGCCAAGTTTGTTGACATACAATGCATTCTGGGTATCACGTAATCGTCTGTCAGACCAAAGATGTTATAACAAAATGAGGTGAACGATGGTAGACGACACACCCACTTCAACATGCATACTATAAACAGACCAAACTCCTCTTGTCTTCTCTTGTTATCTTTGGTTTCTGTGAGAGAAAAAAAAGCATGGCTGTGCGCAGAAAATACCCATCGATGGATGACTTTCGATTTCTAGAAAGTGTTTTACTCAATTATTTCGATAAATGGTGAGCTCACCCGTGATTTGATTAATTATAATAGTAATTGCTATTAGCTAATTCATATTGTAGTTTATGTCAGCCGAAAGTTCTAAAAATATGACCGCTTGTCTTACGTCAATCTTTCCTCAGCACTAGGACAAATGTAGCCTACATTTTATCGGTTTGGATGATTGTATTATGCTGTAGATACTTCTGTGAATGTCTGAACATTGCATCCAAAAATAAACGGCTCACATTCGGGACAACTTTGTTTGTGCAAATTGTTTCTGAAAAAACAGTGTGGCCATGCTGATTGTTGCGTCATTCGAAACTGGCCGTTCTAAATAATCGTTCTAAATAAGGATTCTAATCACACCGGTTTGATCGGGACCACTGTAGAATGATCACACCTGTGTGTTGGTACGTGTGAAAAGGTTAAGGGACATGGGCAGCTGTGAGGAGGGTTTATTCTCCAGGTCTTTAAAATCATTTCCCAGAACTTTTGGGGTTAGACCCACAGAGAGAGAACTGCTCCTTACAGTAACTAACTTTGGCCTTCCGGATAGCCTGAGTGCACTTATTTATAATTTGCCTGAAAGAGAGCCAGTCAGCCTGAGTATGCGTGTGCCAAGCCTTTCGCCAAATGTAATTCTTGAGGGGGAGTAACTGCAAGATTATGGTCGAACCAGGGGCTGAACCTGTTTTTAATTCTCATTTTCTTTATGGAGTCGTGTTTGTTAACAATAACACTGAAAATATCAAAAAAGAAGGTCCAAGCGTCTTCGACAGAAGGGATCAAGCTGATTCTATACCATTTTACAGAGGCCAGTTCATGAAGGGAAAAAAGTTTTTTAGCAAGCATCAACAACAAATCTGGACAGGCCGTTTCACTGAGCAGCCATTACGAACACAGGCCGTAAAACAGTGATAACTAAGGTCATTACAGAAAACACCAGATTGATACCTATCAGGATTATTTGTGAGGAGAGTAGCCTTTTCTGGGTGTTTGGTGTCATACCTTGTGGGATTGGTAATAATCCGAGAAAGATTTATGGAGTCCCATTGCTTGTGTCACGCCCTGATCTGTTTCACCTGTCTTGTGATTGTCTCCACCCACCTCCAGCTGTCACTCGTTTTCCCCATTAGTCCCTGGGTATTTATTCCGGTGTTCCCTGTTTGTCTTTTGCCAGTTCGTCTTGTCAAGTCAACCAGTGTGTTTTTCTGTGCGCCTGCCTTTTCTTATCTCTCTTTTGCTAGTCCTCCTGGGTTTTGACCCTTGCCTGCCTTGACTCTGAACCCACCTGCCTGACCATACTGCCTGCCCTGACCTTGAGCCTGCCTGCCACTCTGTACATCCTGGACTCTGTACCTCCTGACCTTATGATCTTTTGCCATTCTCTTGCCTGCCCCTTGAATTATAATAAATATCAGAGACTCTAACCATCTTCCTCCTGTGTCTGCATCTAGGTCTTGCCCAGTGCCCTTATATTAAGCATGTCCCAGTTTAGGTCACCTAGCTGGACAAATTCAGACTTAGTGTAAGGGGCCTAGAGAGAGCTTAGGGTAGGGTACAGGCCGTTGCTGATGGAGGACGATAGCACCCAGCAACAGTCAACAAAGAGCTATTTGAAAGTTTAATGCTTAAAACCAGCAAATCAAATTGTTTGGGGACAGACTTGCCGGAGACAACCGAGCACTGAAGGTGATCCTTGGTAAAGACTGCAGCTACCCCACCTTTGGAAGATCTGTCTTGCCTGAAAAAGGTTAGAACCAGAAAGGTTAACATCATTATTCAAAACACTCTTCCTTAACCACGTCTCAGTAATGACCAACACATCTGGATTGAAGCTGTGAACCCACACTTTCAATTTATCCATTTTAGGTAACAAGCTTCTAGTGTTAACGTGCAGAAAACCCAGGCTTTTACGTGAGCAAAAATCAGTGAAGCAGATATCAGAGCACAAGTCAGAATTGGGGCTGGCAACAATAGATGGGCCAGGGTATACATGCACATTTCCAGATATCATCAACAGTAATACAATCAGGGCACGGCAGAGGACAGCAAGAGCTCTGCAGTGCTGATTTATAACATCTGAATGTGCATTAGATGGCAACAAGATCATACTGTACAGCAATTTCCTCAGGTAACATGGATACAAAAAAGCCGGCGAGAGGTGGTTAGAATAGGATGGGAGGCCAGAAGTCTGTGTAACCAATAGAGAGTCAGAGTCACGAGTGTGGGAACAAACATAGTCTGTCCCACGGTTGGGTTAACAAGAAACTTCATAGTCAACAAAGCATGCAGGAGTCATGTAGCAAAATAGCAAAATAGCAACATGCACAATAATTTCTTAAAATATATATAACGGGTTGAGCATGAAAACAACGCAAACCATATGCCATAGCCATCTCAGTCATCAGATCTCAACCCAACTGAACACTTATGGGAGATTCTGGAGCGGCGCTTGAGACAGCGTTTTCCACCACTATTTATGACATTTTGCGTGAAAGAATGGTGTCGTATCACCCCAATAGACTTCCAGACACTTGTTGAACCTGTGCACTGAAGCTTTTCTGGTTGCCGGTGGCCTAATGCCCTACTAAGACATTATGCTGGTGTTTACTTTATTTTGGCAGTTACCTGTATATGGATGGGTAAACAACATGGTACTGCCGTACCATTGTAATCCTCCCTGATTGAAGTACGTCTTTCGGACTCGTTCCATACTGTGTTTGAACAGAACAACGGTATGGATTATTCCACGTTGGATGCCTTTCCTCAGCGAGCTAATTATTCTCCTCCAGGTCAGTGACTGTTAGCTATCCCGTCTCTCCCTCTGGCCTGTCGATCGCCAGGAAGACGCATGCCAGCTGGCCTGCCTGGGTGGGGTGGGTGTCGATCGATAGATGATATCGACCAAGGCGAGCAGCAGTGTTTAAATGAGGCCCCAGTGAAACCCTAAGGAGAGCAGGAAGAGCTTGGTAATGTCCTCCCCCACTTCCTGTCCACGTGTGTCCTCCCCAGGGGTGATGTGTCATCCATCCACCACCATCATCTTCAGGTTGCAAGGTGTGTGTTGTGTGTATACCATGATTAGTTCCCGCTGGTTAACATCTGTAAGGTGTGTGTGTGTGTGTGTGTGTGTGTGTGTGTGTGTGTGTGTGTGTGTGTGTGTGTGTGTGTGTGTGTGTGTGTGTGTGTGTGTGTGTGTGTGTGTGTGTGTGTGTGTGTGTGTGTGTCTCATAGAGTTCTGTCATTACTTGGTGCCCAGGATGTCTGCTTTCATCATCGTTTACCTTTAAAGACAGCCTGACAGACAGCCTCATTACACGTGCTGTGATTGTACAAATACAGTACACTCTGACCCATTTAGCACACACACGCACACACACACACACACACACACACACACACACACACACACACACACACACACACACACACACACACACACACACACACACACACACACACACACACACACACACACACACACACACACACACACACACACACACACACACACACACACACAGGAAGACAATCAACTATTACAGGCTAAATACAATCTATGTGAGCAGTCTTGAGAGCAGATTGCCTCCTGCAATAACAACCTAACCCAGATGGAATCTGTCTGTTAGTTTAGGGGTCTGCTCCTATGGCCTCCAAGGTTGTCTCACAGAGCAGACATGACATCTGGGATTGACTCAGATCAATGTGGCTGGCTGGGTATTTTACAAGGCCCATCAATTCACACCCTTTTCTGATTAACTCCAATCTCCGGGCGAAATACAAAGCCGAGCTGTAAGGGAGTATAACATGGGAGTATGTCAGTGTGTGTGACTGTGTATGTGTGTATGTGTGTGCCTGCGTCATTGCGGTTTGTGTGTGTGTGTGATGGCCAAACGTACGGCCCTACTAGACATTTCCTCCATAGCATGATACAATGCCTGTTCGTCCCTGATAAGATCTCATTCATCAATGTCACCTCGTCCGCTCAGATTTGTCACAAACACACACACACACACACACACACACACACACACACACACACACACACACACACACACACACACACACACACACACACACACACACACACACACACACACACACACACACACACACACACACACACACACACACACACACACACGGAAAATCTCCTCCTATAGGCCCCGGGGATGGGGTTACACACGGATAGTTTCAGGGGTCCATGAATACTGTCACTGAAACCTACACAACATGTACTGTGCACTGACTCAGTCAATGGAAACGACCCTCTGCAGACTGTCAATCCACAGGGCTGTCAGTTAGGTCATGATGGTGATGGTGTTGGGGAGGATGAATGGGGAGGAAGAGGTAGGCCTTGCTTAGTAATTGTCATATGATCCTATCTGGCATGAAGCTGCATTCTTCTAGGAATAATCACTTGGGACTGCTGTTTCAGAGAAAGGGAAAAAAGAGATTGGTTAAAGAAAGAGGAATGGGAAGCAGGCAGGAGAAGAGTGCCAATGTGTTGTCCTTTAATATGTATCTGGCAAGCTGATACCTTACTGTCTAGGCAGCAGCTAAACAGAGTGCCTCTGTGTCACAAAAGAAGAGGAGAAATCCTCAAAGGTGGTCTGCACACACACACACACACACACACACACACACACACACACACACACACACACACACACACACACACACACACACACACACACACACACACACACACACACACACACACACACAGACCGAGTGCCTGAAAGTTTAATCAGTGCAGTGAGCAGTCATGTTTATGCCTATCATCATATATTTTATTAATTAGGCAACACAAAAGGAGTTTTATGTATTTGTACGCCGTCAAAGTGCAATAACCGGAATTACTTTCAGATGTTGGCTGTGGGTTTTCCATTTTTGAGAGCCTGGTCGCAAACAGTCAAGTGCTGTAATAGAATGAACAAACATGACCGTATGGCATTTCAATCCCCTTCTTCGAACACACCATGATGTCGCTCTGCTTTTATCTAAATGGGCCAGACTGAGACGTAGGCTGAAGACAGAATGTAGCACAGTCGTCGCTTGTTTAGAAGTCTCAAACTGACACTGACGATCCCATGGTTACTCTCTGGTAACACTGGGAGATATCTGGGAGATATATTGTGGCAAAGAATTGTGTTTCCCACCATTGGTGGGTTGCTGCACCATGTTGGGGCTTTGAGGCTTCCTAAAACCAAACAATGAGACAGATCATTGCATGTAGGTGGGTTGTCTGTGTTTGGAACCAGACCCTGGGTTATGATACCCTGGCCTTAGTGACTGCCCTGGGAATGTGAGAGGTGTTCTTCAGTGTTATAGGACGTGGTGTTACATCACCTCGCCTGCTTTCCCTGGAACACACACCTGACATCCACCTGGGTAACACGGCCCAAACACACCAGGGGACCTGGGGATCAGGGAGGAAGATGGTAGGGCTTCCTAAAGGTCAATGTCTTACCTTCCGGAAAAGATCAGTAGAAACCTGTAAGAGCTAAGCTCTGGGTGGTGTGTGTGTGTGTGTGTGTGTGTGTGTGTGTGTGTGTGTGTGTGTGTGTGTGTGTGTGTGTGTGTGTGTGTGTGTGTGTGTGTGTTAGTAGGATTATCATACATTTGTTTGGCTGGAGTGCTATGGGATCAGACATGGTGATTAGCTTGCCACTAAAGGCCTTTTGGCTGCTTCATCTCTTGTAAGAGGGCCAAAGCTGGTCTCAGTTGAACAACTAACCGCAGAGGCAAACACATGCACACACGCGCCCGCGCACACACACACACACACACACACACACACACACACACACACACACACACACACACACACACACACACACACACACACACACACACACAAAAATAGCTGCACTCTGAACTCGGCACTTTAAAGCCTGATAAATCCATCCCAATCGGGTCTTGTCTGGCCGTGCTTGTGAAAGTCAATGGGAATAACACAACAGCACATTCACAGTTCACTCAATAAGCCTTAATTTCCAAACATTATAAGCCGCTGTATACAAACATGGGAATTACATTTCATAATAAGCATACAAGTTGCCTGATAATGCCCTGCATTGTAACGTCCTTTCAGCTCAATGTCACCAATGTCAAATGTGCCTGACCAAGGGGAAAGATCACAGACGTCAACCAAAACAGGCTGTCCCTGGATCAGTTGCAATGTCATGCATCACAAACTGCCTGGCTGTGAGGACGAGGTCACAACAGGTACAAGATCAGTCATATTGGAGCTGGTGCACAGCGGATGTGTGTGGTTAGAATCAATGAACTGTGAGGTGAGCTGAGCTAAACTAAGAATCAATGATGCAATGGATAGTGTGTGTGTGCGTGTGTGTACATGTGTATGTGTGTGTGTGTCTCCGAGGTGTTCTGACGCCACATGGTGGGTAAATCCAATCAGTTTTTCCCTGGCCATGGGCTCATGGTGCACTGATCTGGAAAGTTCATCTGCTCCCACATCCTGACATAGAGACGGGCCTGGCAGCCAAGACAGAATGTGACAGAACTGCTCCCCCTGACTAGTTCTGAGTGAATTAGAGCCTAAATGTGTGTGTGTGTGTATCAGGCTAGTGAACACTGAGTGAGGGTTATGTGGTGTGAGCAGCTTGGTTTGAAATGGAACAGAGCTCTCGCTACACACTCACTGACCTTGTACCTTGTACAGAGCTCCATTCCTCTCTCTACCTCGCTGTGTGTCTCTCTCTCTCTCTCTCTCTCCCCTCCTGTCACACCCTGATCTGTTTCATCTGTCTTGTGCTTGTCTCCACCCTCCACCAGGTGTCTCTCATTTTCCAGTTCATCTTGTCAAGTCTTACCAGCGTGTTTTCCCGTATCTCTAGTTTCTGTTTTCTAGTCCTCCCGGTTCTGACCATTCTGCCTGCCCTGACCCTGAGCCTGCCTGCCGTTCTGTCCCGGATTGACTCTGCCTTGGATTACTGACCTCTGCCTGCCCTGGACCTGCTGTTTGCCTGCCCACTGTTCCATAATAAACATCTGAGATTCGAACTGTCTGCCTCCTGTATCTGCATCTGGGTCTCGTCCTGAGCCGTGTTACCTCCTCTCTCTATCTCTCTTTCTCAGTCTCTCGCTCTGTCTCTCAATTCAATGTAAGGGCTTTATTGGCATGGGAAACATGTCTACATTGTCAAAGCAAGTGAAAAAGACAAACAAAGGTGAAATAAACAAAAACAAATGAACAGTAAACATTACACTCACAAAAGTTCTAAAAGACGTGTCAAATGTCATATTATGTCTATATACAGTGTTGTAATGATGTGCAAACGGAGAGGCAGGTAGCCTAGTGGTTAGAGCGTTAGAGCGTTGGGCCAGTAACCAAAAGGGTTGCTGGATCAAATCCTCAAGCTGACAAGGTAAAACTCTGTCGTTCTGCCCATGAACAAGGCAGTTAACCCCCTGTTCCCCTGACTTGCCTAGTTAAATCAAGGTTACACAAATAGTTCAAGTACCTAAACATAAATATAGGTGTGCTTCTTCTTGTGGCAACAGGTCACAATGTTTTCTTGCTGCTGTGATTGTCCCCAATAGACATGGGAGTTTATCAAAATTGGATTTGTTTTCAAATTCAATGTGGGTCTGTGTAATCTGAGGGAAATATATGTCTCTGATTTGGTCATACATTTGGCAGGAGGTTAGGAAGTGCAGCTCAGTTTCCACCTCATTTTTTGGGCAGTGGGCACATAGCCTGTCTTCTCTTGAGAGCCAGGTCTGCCTTCGGCGGCCTTTCTCAATAGCAAGGCTATTCTCACTGAGTCTGTACATACTGTAGTCATAGATTTCCTTAATTTTGGGTCAAGTCACAGTGGTCAGGTATTCTGCAACTGTGTACTCACTGTTTAGGGCCAAATAGCATTTGAGTTTGCTCAGTTTTTTTGTAAATTCTTTTCAATGTGTCAAGTAATGATCTTATTATTGTCCTGGGGCTCTGTGGGGTCGGTTTGTGATTGTGAACAGAGCCCCAGGACCAGCTTGCTTAGGGGGCTCTTCTCCAGGTTCATTTCTCTGTAGGTGATGGCTTTGTTATGGAAGGTTTGGGAATCACTTCCTTTTAGGTGATTGTAGAATTTAACGTCTCTTCTCTGGATTTTGATAATTAGCGGGTATCGGCCTAATTATGCTCTGTATGCATTATTTGGTGTTTTACATTGTAAGCGGAGGATATGTTCGCAGAGTCTCAATTTGGTTTTTGTCCCATTTTGTAACTTCTTGGTTGGTGAGCGGACCTCAGACCTCACAACCATGAATGGCAATGGGTTCTATAACTGATTCAATTATTTTTAGCCAAATCCTAATTGGTATGTCAAATTGTATGACCTTTATGTCCTTTTGATAGCATAGAAGGCCCTTCTTGCCTTGTCTCTCAGATCGTTCACAGCTTTGTGGCGCTGATGTTTAGGCAGAGGTATGTATAGTTTTTCTGTGCTCTAGGGCAACGGTGTCTAGATGGAATTTGTATTTGTGGTCCTGGAGACTGGACCTTTTTTGGAACACCATTATTTTTGTCTTACTGAGATTTACTGTCAGGGCCCAGGTCTGACAGAATCTGTGCAGAAGGTCTAGGTGATGCTGTAGGCCCTCCTTGGTTGGGGACAGAAACACCAGATCATCAGCAAACAGTAGACATTTGACTTCAGATTCTAGTAGGGTGAGGCCGGGTGCTGCAGACTGTTCTCTCTCTCCTACTTTCTCTCTCTCTATCTCTCTAATCCTCTTGATCTCTACTACTCTTTCTCTCCTCCATTCTCTCTCCCCCTCTCTCCTCTATTCTCTCTCCCTCTCCCTCTTTCTCCCTCTCTCTCCCTCTCTCCTATCTCTCACCTACCCATCAAGCTCTGCTTCACAAGGAGAGAGCTAAAGAGGAGAAGAAAAAGGAGGTGTCTGATCTGAATGTGGGGGGCTGAGGCAGAACATATGCCCAGAGCCTTCCCGCTGGCCAGAGTCCATACGCTGGGCATCTATCAGAACTGACTGGCCCAGTGGTAGAGACAGGAAGAGGAAAGATACACACACCATGCATCTGTCCACAGTCCATCTATCAGGTATAGCACCACAGACTACCACTATTGAGTCCGTACTGAACTTCTCTCAGATGTAGCGTGTTAGAAGTGAATGAGATACTATGAACGCATCAGCTTTCTGCCCTGTGGAGTAATTCTATATTGTATACTGTAACTATACCTCTGGAACTGGAGATCTGTTGATGGATATGGAGTATTAGTTATAAAGGGGTTCGTCCTCTTATTCCTAGCTGTCTCCCTTCTCTTCCTATCTCTGCTAGTACAGTGCTCATAAATAGTTACCTCTCTCCCTTTATTAGTCTGGCTGACGGAGGAAGGACGGCCCATTTAGCACGAAACCATGTCAACCTAAAACTACTGGATCCTGACACCAACAGACACACGCACGCGCACACATTATCTTTTACTATCCTTCTGGGATCAAACAATTGATTCCCATTCATTAAAATCCTATTTTCCCTAACCCCAAACCTAATTCTAACCATAAACCTAACATCTAAAATAGCCTTTTTCTTTGTGGTGGATTTGGGAAATGTCCCCACGAGGGAGAATTGTCCTTGTTCTACTATCCTTGTGGGGACTTTAGATCCCCACAAGAATAGAAGAACCAACACACACACACACACACACACACACACACACACACACACACACACACACACACACACACACACACACACACACACACACACACACACACACACACACACACACACACACACAATTAGGGTCCACAGTAAGTAGAACCCCCTGGGCAGTTTGGTCTAATCGCTATGTTCTCTCTTCTCTCTCTCTCTTACATTAACACTCACAGTAGAGAGGGAAGAAAAGAAAGAAAGGAGAGAATGATGGATTGACACATTATCTCCAGAATGATGGAGGGTAATGAGAGGGTAACATTACTGAGGCTACCTGGGGACATAACGTCAATGTGTGTACCTGACTGTGTGTAACGGTGCAGCATGTTGCTGTGTTAGTGATAAGCCTTCCCACTCACACAAATCAAAACCTAGACATCGTCTCTCCCTGGATGGCACGAACAGATGTTCACACACACACACACACACACACACACACACACACACACACACACACACACACACACACACACACACACACACACACACACACACACACACACACACACACACACACACACACACACACACACACACACACCGAGGAGTAGAGGACAGGAGGGCAGTATGGGGATTTCTCTCTCCTAGTCTGAGTTGACGTAGCAGGGCATTGTCAGACATACCATGGTCCTAATCCAGTGTTAGCGTAGAGAGGAGAGGAGAGATGGAGGGAACCGTAATTGAAAACATGCTCTGCCTCTGCTCCTCTGGCTTAACCAGGGGACAGTGCACCATAGTGTTTATGTCACACTGTTTGTCTATCCATCTGGTTTTCAGTCTAGACTAGCAATCACTCTCAATCTGGTCTGCTTTGCTTGTGTGTGTGTGTGTGTCCAGTCTTGTTCAATAATGAGTGGGTGGTGTTATGCCTATTGACTGTTAATCTATTATATCTACAGCAGGGATTAAGACGGGTAACCGGGATCCAGGGACTGTCCCGGGAACACTCTTCACATTTTCTGAAAAAATGTAATGACAAGACCCGGGAAATTACAACACTTTCCCCCAATGTCGTGCTAACGCAATTCCACAAAATACACAACATGTGCAGCAGCAGATTGGCAAAAAAATCAGAAAGCACATTATCCAATCAGGTTGGATATAACTGTTATACTAATTTCAAGTAATAGTCATGTGTGGTCATCTAGATGCTCATTTCAGCACCGTTTTCATTGGGACAGCGCCATCGCGCCGCTTTGAGACAAGCGTGGGGGACTCCTCTTGATAAATCAATCAATGTCAGATCTTTGTTTTCACTGAATCTCCATTTGGATATATGGTAACAATTAGGCTGGGGACATGGTAGCTAAGTTGAGGTGACTGCTAACGATCATCTTTATTTTAGTTTGCTCATCTATTAGCTTAGCAGAACATTTTGCTAGCATGTTACACAAGTGGATTTTGCTCTTCACTCGTGTATTAGCCTGTCGTACTCCCGACCAAAAGCCTATGACTTGTCTGATAATCAGTCAATGTGATTTTGTTTTACTGTATATTTGGTTAATTGATCTCCGGCTGGACAAGTGGAAGTGGTAGCTCATTTATTTGTTTGCTCATCTATTGTATCACTGATCAGAAACATTTAGCATGCAATAATGTAGTCTAAATCAAGTGTATTCTTTATCTATTGACTCACGTAGTATCCTTATATAGCCTTATATAGAGGCTATTTTCCTGTCATCCCAATGGCACTGAAACCCAAAACAAACCCCAAATCCAGAGTCCTGTGTCGAATGGAAATTCCTAACTTTATTCGGTAATTCATCGGTTTTATTATCAAAGCACGTCTCATGCATGTCAAAACACGGCTTTAACATTTCCCCCTGCTTCTCTGCGCTGTCTCGTATTGCTGCCCATATGAGAGCTTCGGTAGAGAATGTGTGATCAGCAAATGGTATGAGAGTAGATATGGATATTTTTATAAACAATTGGTTCCCATTAAGATTCCTTGATATTTAATACCTTTAATACCTTAAATACCTCTGTTGATATTAGATACCTCTGTTATTCATGAGCTGACCTGCTATCTGTATAATCATCAACTCGATTTAGCCAAATAGGAGACATTATGTCATTCGTTGGAGGTTATCTATCCTTTTCATACGTGAGTTCCAAATATCTCTAACCGTCACCACAGCAGATTTGTTTTATGCACGTGATGTGATTGAAAATGTGATTGCTACGCAACAGGACAGTTAACCTGCGCTGCCTGCAAATTATAGGTTATGTTTTAACTTGTCAATTTCAAATTATTTTCGAACAAGTTGTATTTTCTAACAACAGTTTGAATTGAGGTGTGTTCCGCCTCCTTATTAATTCATATAGAAGTAACCCATTTCAGCGTTGCGGACAATTTATGTTTGAGGCTTTACTGAGCCGGACAAACTTCTCTCTTCACGGAGAGCCCAAGCACTTCACCAATGTTTGCACAGATCACGTATGCACGAATTGGAACATTTTCTGGCTGGCGCTCACATTGTGCGTTCCTATCAAAGTAAGTTCCTTATTTTACAGTATGTATGCATGCATGCATGTATGTATGTATGTATGTATGTATGTATGTATGTATGTATGTATGTATGTATGTATGTATGTATTTATGGAGCATACTGTATTTACAGTTTTATTTACATGTTTTCAAGTACTAGTGACAAATAATGCATTCTGATTATTGCATCGATTGTAATGGACACCTATGATGTGTGTAAAATACTTTTTTGAAGGTTGTACTGATTATAATGAGCTAATGCTAATCTATTTGCCGGCTATGTGTGCCGGCTATGTGTGTGCCGGCCATGTTTGTTGACATTATACAATGCTTTCTGGGTGTCACGTAAACGTCGGTCAGACCAAAGATGTTACAATGAGGTGAAGGAATGGTTCACTCATCTTTCGGGTAAACTTCCGTAAGTGAATTAAGGGATGTGAATGATCGTAGATGGCACACCCCTTTTCAAAATGCATACTATAAACAGACCAAACTCATCTTGTCTCCTCTTATTATCTTTGGTTGATGTGAAAAAACAAACATGGTGGCACGCACAAACTACCCATCATCGGATTACTTTTGATTTCTAGAAAATGTTTTACTCAATTATTTAGATCAATGGTGAGCTCACTCATGATGTGATTTCATTATAAATAGTAATTAATATTACCTAATTCATATTGTAGTTTCTGTCAGCCGAGAGTTTCTGTCAACCGTTTGTGTTACGTCAATCTTTCCTCAGTTAGCGCTAGGACAAATGTAGCCTACATTTTCCAGTTTGGATTATTGTGTTATGCTGTAGATACTTCTGTGAATGTCTCAACATTGCATCCAAAAATAAACTGGTCACATTCTGGACATAACTTTGTAAGGACTGTGTTTGTGCAAAATGTTTCTGTGAAAAAACAGTGTGGCCAGCTCAAATGCTGATTGCTGTTCTAAATAAGCTTTCTAATCTAATTTGAATGTACGCTTCAGGGACCACTGTAGTGTAATCACACCCGTTTGAACGTACGCTTCAGGGACCACTGTAGTGTAATCACACCCGTTTGTTGGTACGTGTGAAAAAGCTAGCAAGCTTAGCAAATTTTGTCATTTGACTTTTGTTTGTTTGTTTGACAGAGTCGAAAATGCTATAGCCTACTCATGGAGCGCTTAGGCCTAGCCTAGGCCTAGCCTACTACTGAAATGCTCTGAATTGATTGAGGAACATGATGACACTCTGAATTTATGAACGCCTGTTTCGCAATTCACAACAAAATCATTGGCGATCAAAGTTACTCTATCATTACTAAATATCAGTTTCACTTGCTGTGAAATGTTTTAATAGTGGTGCAGCCAAGACGGCAATGTGGTGCGGCGAAAATCTTATTTTGGGAGAACCCTGAGTGACCATATCTTGGTTTTAAACACTTTAAATTGGGACTTCCGATTTTTTCAGTATTTCCCAGGACTCTCGGGTTAAATATTAATTATTCCTGGTATTGATTTTTTTATTTTCGATTTTTTTACCCCTTTTTCTCCCCAATTGGTAGTTACGGTCTTGTCCCATCGCTATAACTCCTGTACAGACTCGGGAGAGGCCAAGGTCGAGAGCCATGCGTCCTCCGAAACACGACCCTGCCAAGCCGCACTGCTTCTTGACACACTGCTTACTTAACCCGGAAGAGAGCCGCACCAATGTGTTGGAGGAAACAACTGGCGACAGTGTCAGTGTGCATGAGCCCGGTTCGCCAGAGGAGTCACTAGAGCGAGAAGGGACAAGGACATCCCGGCTGGCCAAATCCTTTCCTAACCTGGACGACGCTGGGCCAATTGTGCGTCACCTCATGGGTCTACCAGTCGCGGCCGGCTGCGGCACAGCCCAGGATAGAATCCGGATCTGTAGTGACGCCTCAAGCACTGCAGCCGCTCGGGAGGAAGGCCCCCGGTATTGAAACTTTTTTCAGGAAAACATGAATCCCTAATCTACAGGCTGATGTGGGCAAAGCAGAGTACACTGAGCCCTCTGACATTATCTCATCAACAGTTACAGCACATTCTGTGGATCTATCTCTCTCTCTCTCTGTCCATCTCTCTTTGTCCCCCTCTTTTTCTCTTCTACCGTTTAACCTATATTACCTAGTGCAGTGGTTCCCAAACTTTTTATAGTCCCGTACCCCTTCAAACATTCAACCTCCAGCTGCGTACCTCCTCTAGCACCAGGGTCAGCACACTCTCAAATGTTGTTTTTTTGGCATCATTGTAAGCCTACCACACACACACTATACAATATATTTATTGAACATAAGATTGAGTGAGTTTTGTCACAACCCGGCTCATGGGAAGTGACAAAGAGGTGCCCTGGTCTCTTATAGGACCAGGGCACAAATAATAATATAATAATAATTAATCATTTTGCTCGTTATTTAGCCATCTTACATATAAAACTTTATTTGTTCATAGAAAATTGTGAATAACTCACCACAGGTTAATGAGAAGGTTGTGTTTGAAAGGATGCACATAACTCTGCAGTGATGGGTTGTATTGGAGGGAATCTCAGTCTTAAATCATTTTCCAAACACAGTCTGTGCCTGTATTTAGTTATCATGCTAGTGAGGGCCGAGAATCCACTCTCACATAGGTACGTGACTGCAAAGGGCACTAGTGTTTTAACTGTGTGATTTGCCAAGGCAGGATACTCGGAGAACAAGCAACTGGCAGTGGCTTCTGATTAAATTCAATTTTCACAGAACCGCTTGTTGCAATTTCAATGAGGCTTTCTTGTTCAGATATCGGAAAGTTGACTGGATGCAGGGCATGAAATGGATAACGGATCCAGTTGTTTGTGTCATCGGGGAAAGTACCTGCGTAATTGCGCACTCAACTCACTCAGGTGCTTCGCTATATCACATTTGACATTGCCCGTAAGCCTGAGTTCATTTGCAAACAAAAAAATCATACAATGATGGAAAAACCTGTGTGTTGTCCCTGTTAATGCAGACAGAGAAGAGCTCCAACTTCTTAATCATAGCCTCAATTTTGTCCCACACATTGAATATAGTTGCGGAGAGTCCCTGTAATCCTAGATTCAGATCATTCAGGCGAGAAAAACATCACGCAGATAAGTCGGTCGTGTGAGAAACTCGTCATCATGCAAGCAGTCAGACAAATGAAAATGATGTTCAATAAAGAGCACTTTAAGCTTGTCTCTCAATTTAAGAAAATGTGTCAATACCTTGCCCCTTGATAACCAGCGCACTTCTGTATGTTGTAAAAGCATTACATGGTCGCTGACCATATCATTGCATAGTGCAGAAAATACACGAGAGTTCAGGGGTCTTGCTTTAACAAAGATAACCACTTTCTCTGTAGTGTCCAAAACGTCTTTCAAGCTGTCAGGCATTCTTTTGGCAGCAAGAGCCTCTCGGTGGATGCTGCAGTGTACCCACGTGGCGTCGGGAGCAACTGCTTGCACGTGCGTTACCACTCTACTATGTCTCCCTGTTATGGCTTTTGCGCCATCATTACAGATACCAAAACAACTTGACCACCAAAGTCCATTTGATGTCACAAAGCTGTACAGTACTTAAAAAATATCCTCTCATGTTGTCCTGGTTTCCAGTGGTTTGCAGAAGAGGATGTCATCCTTAATTGACCCCCCATGAGCATAATGGACATATACCAGGAGCTGTGCCAGGCCCTCCATGTCTGTTGACTCATCCAGCTGTAACGCATAGAATTTACTGGCTTGTATGCAAAGCAGTAATTGTTTCAACACATCTCCTGCCATGTCACTGATGCGTTGTGAAACAGTGTTGTTCGATGAAGACATTGTCTGTATAGTTTTTTGGCTTTTTCCCCCAGCATTGTCCCAGCCATATCCGCGGCAGCAGGAAGAATTAAGTCCTCCACAATAGTATGGGGCTTGCCTGTCCTAGCCACTCTGTAGCTCACAATATAAGATGCTTCCAGCCCCTTCTTATTAAGTCTTAATTCTCGCTCAAACTCCACTGGCTTATTTTTCAAGTTGGCATGTTTTGTTTCTAAATGTCTGCGCAAGAGAAAAGGTTTCATCGAGTTGTGAGATATTACTTTTGCACATATAACACACTGTGGCTGAGGAAAGGCACTACTCCCAGTATAAGTGAAACCCAAATCAATATAGTTCTCATCATATTTGCGCCTCTTCGATGGTCCAACGTCCATGTCTGTTGTTCGGTGCTTTCCCGGGTAAGGGGGCAGTAGCTCTTCATGTCCATGCTAGCTTGGCTAACAACACATGTAGAATTACTGATGCTAGCATTGGATGTGTTTGTGGAAGCAGAACAACTTGTGTTGTCGACAGGTGCAGGTTTAGTACTGCTGGTAGTAGCAGTATGAGAGGCCCTGCTGGTAGTAGCAGTACTACCAGTAGAGCTGGTATGTGTCTCTATAGACACGGGCCTTACCTTTTTTAACCATTTATCAAATTTCGAGCAAACAGAATGAGCAACATCTACGTTTAGATACATACGGACCCTTAATGGAATTCCCGCCAGAGAGTAACGGTTAATGTGATTGGACGTTAATTATTTGACTAGTCTGCCTGTATTTGACATTGGGTTGTTATTTCGCTGAACAATAGACGGTTTAATTTTATTTTTGGCAGTGAAACGAGGCTACTTAGGCGAGAAAAAAACCTCACCCAAATGTACAGCCCTGTTGGAAAATATAAATGGACTGTTTGAAAATGTGAAGAACATTTTTATTTGGCATACCCCCGACGGCATTGCGTATACAAGTTTGGGAATACCTGACCCAGTGTATCTCTCAGTCCCTCCAACTCACAGTTTTCTACACTGACACCAAACCATTGAGATGGGTCCAGTGTTCTATTTTTAGCCTGTGCCAGAGACACCGGTGGTGTGTGTGTGTGTGTGTGTGTGTGTGTGTGTGTGTGTGTGTGTGTGTGTGTGTGTGTGTGTGTGTGTGTGTGTGTGTGTGTGTGTGTGTGTGTGTGTGTGTGTGTGTGTGTGTGTGTGTGTGTGTGTGTGTGTGTGTGTGTGTGTGTTGGAAGGTGACAGGGAGACAGGTGGATGAGAGAAAGAGTGAAGGAAAAAGGGGTAGAGAAAGAAGTGTGCTTTATAGCCTTCCCCTGCATCGATTCACACACACACACACACACACACACACACACACACACACACACACACACACACACACACACACACACACACACACACACACACACACACACACACACACACACACACACACACACACACACACACACACACACACACACACACACACACACACACACACACACACACACAGAAACAGACTAATAAGCGTAACTTGCGATTATCTAGGATGCATTAAAATGAATCTCGACACACGTACCAACCCTAATCATCTCCCCAGTGTTAAGACCATTAATAAGCTTTAATCCAATTAACATAAAGCAAATTTACCGCCTACGACTGAACTATTCCATACACTCACATGCGCACACACACACGCACACACACACAACCAGGTACTCACACAAGCAAGTAAGTACAGTACTGTACATACACACAAACGCGCACGGTAAGTACCCTCACTCCTGATACAGTAGTCGATACCAGCGAGAGTTGTCAGAGTTACCGACGCAGCATCCTCTGCCAACATCTCATCCCTCTCTTCACCCTTCCTCCCCCTCTCTCCTCCCCTCCTCTCCCTCTCTCCTCCCCCTGTCCTTTGCTGTCTCCCAGGGCAGAGGTATGAAGGGAGAAACATGCTTCTGTACATGATGATAATTCGGCCTGACTCTCCCGTCGACAGTCCTCTGCCTACAGCAGCCAGCCATCAACACTGTACTGAGCACAGACCTGCAACCTCTTGTCTCCCCAATTACAGCAATCACACTGGACAACCGCCGATATCTCGCTGGGTGTGTGTGTGAGTGTGTGTGAGTGTGTGACAGAGAAAGAGAGAGAGTGTGAATTTGCATGTGTGTGTGTGGCAATGCCAATTTTGTACGTTTCCACGGGCAGTATGTCTGCAGTGGGCAATAACTTGTTAGGACAGCCACTTGTCAATCATTCGAAAGAAAATAGCAGTATTATAACACAGTAAGGCCCTGTGGTAAGACTGTCTGTCCTGAGCCACAGTACGTCTGCCACGGCTGACCTATCACTCCAATCAGCGACAGGGTCAGAGACACCCTGAGCTACATAACGGTGACATATCGATGACATAAGGTGACTTAGGTTGACATAGGGAATAAAGGTAGACCAAAAGCTACAGGTTCATAACAGGCGTAAGACACTGGATTACAGAGGAAATATGGACGGTTTAACATTTCTCCTCTCATTTCGGTTATTTATTCCGCCTCTCTTTAAAAAGAGACAGGTGCAACTGGCCCCTAACTGTAATATTTCACGTTAAACCCTGCTTCCTGTCTGGGTAGCCGGCGGTTCCCAGGGATCAGCTGGTGATCTGAGGGCTTAGTGGTTGTGGCAGATAGACAGACAGAGTGGCCCTGCTCAGGGTAGAGACGAAGAGGCAGGCACAGCGTTTAAATGTCCGTTTTTCTTTTTCATTAAGCCCTCATCTGGTACATTATCCAAACTCGAAATCATACTGTAGCCAGACGAACGAGGGGGAGGATGGGAGGATGAGGCTGTCTCAAGACAAAGAACAGGATGGAGGGAAAAGAAGAAGAGGAGAGGAGGATATGAGAGAAAGCAGGGATGGGCCAGAAGAGTAGGAGGACAAAAACTGGAATGTACATGTATGTCCTTCATTTCTTCAATGATGCCAGTGTTTTTAGGAGGACAGCAAAATTCCCTAATCAGATACTCTCTCTTACGCAGTCCTTGGAAAAGGGAGTTGACTCAACGATGCTCTAATCCCCTCATCTTTGATGTGACTAATTGGCCCGTGGTGTGTGTGACCCCTCCTGGTACCTCTGTAGGGGTCATGATCTAACCCCTGGAGTCAGATACTGCTTCTGATGGTATTAGGATCTCTAAATGAGATTCAGCATTGTGTACTGTACTCTGCTGTACCTCTCTACACTCAGAACAAAAGGTTCCAAAAGGGATCTTTGCGGAGGGATAGGGTTGTACCAAGAACCGTTTTGATCTGAAGAACCATTTTTAGAACCATCTTCCTCGAACCTTTAACACCCTAAGAACTATTTTTGGAAGAAAGGATTCTTTTATGATTCTTTGGAAGGCAAGAAGAGTTCTACATAGAACCATATTATATTTCCCAGCATGCTCTATTGCAGGGTGATTTTCAAAACTGTTTGTTTAAGTGTCTGTGTTTTTTGCATGTACATTGATTGGTTGATACATTTTCTGCTACAAATAGATAAATAGCATTTTTCTAAACTAATCCAATCCGTTAGTAGTTGAGATTTTTAATGAAATGGTTGTTCCAGTTTCGATTATTTAGTAGTCTCATTATTCAATCTTCTCTACCCTAGCAGTCATTCTGAATTTCACTTGTTGGATAGCCTAACTCTGGCTGGATACCCATAGGAATTACACATCAGGGGCCTCCCGAGTGGCGCAGTGGTCTAAGGCTTGCAGGCGGCACTACAGACCCGGGTTCGATCCCTGGCTGTGTCACAACCGGCCGTGACCGGGAGTCCCATAAGAAAGTGCACAATTGGCCCAGCGTCGTCCGAGTTAGGGGAGGGTTAAGCCGGGGGGGGCTCATCTTGCTCGAGAGACTCCTTGTGACTCCAGGGCCAGGCGCCTGCAGCCTCACTTCGGTTGTCAGTTGAACGGTGTTTCCTCCGACACATTGGTTAAGCAGCGCGGTTTGGCGAGTCATGTTTTGGAGGACGCAATGCTCAACCTTCGCCTCTCCAGAGCCCGTTGGGGAGTTGCAGCGATGAGACAAGATCGCTGGATCAGATCTTAGAATCATATTCAACCCATATCAGGTAAAGCTTGACTGACCTGAATAATTTGGATAAATTGATTGAATCTGAGTCCTGGCCAACCAATCTGTTTCTCTGGGTTTACGGCAGCTCAGCTCACCACAGCTCATAATGGGAGATGAAGGCAGAGAGAAAAACGGAATAAGGGGAGGGAATAAAGAGAGAAGGGAGAGGAGCGAGGCTTCAGCATTGTTTGATGACAGGTTGTCTTGTGTGTCTGTGACTAAGTGCCTCTCCTGCTCCTCTCTCATGGCTTCTGTCTCCTCTAACCTTGTGGGCGTTCTCTCTCTCTCTCTCTCTCTCTCTCTCTCTCTCTCTCTCTCTCTCTCTCTCTCTCTCTCTCTCTCTCTCTCTCTCTCTCTCTCTCTCTCTCTCTCTCTCTCTCTCTCTCTCTCTCTCTCTCTCTCTCTCTCTCTCTCTCTCTCTCATTCACACTACCTCTCCGTCTTTCTCTCTTTCAGTCTCTATCGCTCTCTCTATCTCTAATTCACCATACATTTGTTTCTTCTACTTTTTTGTCCCTTTCCCTCTCTTTCTCAGGTTTTATATTTCTCTCTTTTTCTCTCTCTCTCTCTCTCTCTATCATCACTTTGTCTATCTCTATCCTATTCAGCCTCTTGTTGATCCCTCTCTCTATCATTTTTTCTCTCTCTCGCTATTTGTTCTCTCTCGAAGGTGTTTCGTGCTCATACTCCTATTTCCCTCTCTTATTCATTCGTCTTTTGCACTCTTTCTACCTCTCCGTCATCTCCCTCTCTCTCATTTGCACTCATTTCATGGTACAATAAAGGTTGGTTAATGCTAATTCTCTCTCTCTTTCTCTCTCTCTGTCTCTCTGGTGAACCATATAATTAGAGTGGGGGACCTTGTCCTCTTCACAAAGAGACTGAAGATGCCTTAATTTCTATTCAGTCTCCCCCATACTGGCATACAACTAAAAATATTCCTATATTACATCAGAGCATAATGAACACAGTAGCATCATTTCAAACCCACCAACACACACACTTTCAACTCACTGTATCATACCAACACACACACTTTCAACTCACTGTATCATACCAACACACACACTTTCAACTCACTGTATCATACCAACACACACACTTTCAACTCACTGTATCATACCAACACACACACTTTCAACTCACTGTATCATACCAACACACACACTTTCAACTGAATGTATCATACCAACACACACACTTTCAACTCACTGTATCATACCAACACACACACTTTCAACTCACTGTATCATACCAACACACACACTTTCAACTCACTGTATCATACCAACACACACACTTTCAACTGAATGTATCATACCAACACACACACTTTCAACTGAATGTATCATACCAACACACACACTTTCAACTGAATGTATCATACCAACATACACACTTTCAACTCACTGTATCATACCAACACACACACTTTCAACTGAATGTATCATACCAACATACACACTTTCAACTGAATGTATCATACCAACACACACACTTTCAACTGAATGTATCATACCAACATACACACTTTCAACTGAATGTATCATACCAACACATACTGGGCTTCGTTTTATTATTTATTATTCCTGCTGCGAGGAACCCCGAGGGTATGTGTGTGTGTGTTCGATGAAAGAGTGTTCGATGAAATAGAGAGAGAGAGAGAGGAAGAGACAGAGTGAGTGAGTGAGGGAGTGAGTGAGTGACTGAGTGAGTGACAAAAAGAGACTAGAAACCGATACAGAGAAAAGTCGAACGCCCAAAAGAGTGAGCTGCATACCAGGGTATACAAATACAAATCATTAATTTACATCTGACATTTTAGTCATACTGTACAGTTTAGAGTCACAGATACAGATACTTACAGTTCATTTAGTAGTAAGTACATATTTCATCAATAAAGAAGTTCAATATCCTCCTTCCTTTATACTGGTCTCATCAAAACGCTGTCAGCCCAGAGAGGAGCGGATAAAGGAGGTTGTATTGTCTGAAAGCATAATGGTTTAGGCCAGTAAAACCTAATGGAGAAAATGATGTAAAAGGTTGTGACACAGACAGACACGTTAACAAGCACTCCAATTTACTCCCAGGCTGCAGGAAATGTGTGTGTGTGTTGCATGTGTGTGAAACTGAATCACAAGGTTAGTTCACAGGAGAACTATGGTTAGATACTCCCTGTGGAAGAAGAACAGACTTGCCCTCATGTTCTCTCTCTTTTAATGTCCTTCTTTCTCTTTCCATCAACAGCAAGGGAACAGTAGTAAACCCTATGGCCTTGACGAGGGAAGATGCACTGCAATGCACCCCCCCAGCCTGTTCCACTGTGCTGCTCACCTCTATAAAAACACAGATGGACTGGACCACTCTCGTTAAGCAGGGGTTATTACAACTCCCCCCCCCGTTGGAAAGATATACCAAGCTCCTCTTGTCCTGGACTGTCACGTTCTGACCTTAGTTCCTTTGTTTTGTCTTTTGTTTAGTATGGTCAGGGCGTGAGTTGGGTGGGTTGTCTATGTTAGTTTTTCTATGATTTTCTATTTCTGTGTTTGGCCTGATATGGTTCTCAATCAGAGGCAGCTGTCAATCGTTGTCCCTGATTGGGAACCATATTTAGGTAGCCTGTTTTCTGTTGGGTTTTGTGGGTGGTTGTTTTCAGTCTTTGTGTGTCTGCACCAGATAGAACTGTTTCGGTTTTCACTTTTGCTGTTTTGTATTTGAAGTGTTCTGTTTCTTGATTATTATTACATTAAGATGAACACTAACCACGCTGCGCTTTGGTCCTCTCCTTCCACCGACGAAAGCCGTTACATGGACTGGATGTTCTAATTGGTTCCAATGAAATCACTGCAATGTGTAGTGTAGTACAAAGAGAAAACGTAAAGGGTTAAAATGTGTGTGTGTGTGAGAGTGGGTTGTATAATAATGTGTAGGGGTATGGGAGTTGTCATCGTGGTATGTGTATGTAAGGGAGTTGTCATCGTGGTATGTGTATGTAAGGGAGTTGTCATCGTGGTATGTGTATGTGAGGGAGTTGTCATCGTGGTATGTGTATGTGAGGGAGTTGTCATCGTGGTATGTGTATGTGAGGGAGTTGTCATCGTGGTATGTGTATGTGAGGGAGTTGTCATCGTGGTATGTGTATGTGAGGGAGTTGTCATCGTGGTATGTGTATGTAAGGGAGTTGTCATCGTGGTATGTGTATGTGAGGGAGTTGTCATCGTGGTATGTGTATGTGAGGGAGTTGTCATCATGGTATGTGAGGGAGTTGTCATCATGGTATGTGAGGGAGTTGTCATCATGGTATGTGTATGTGAGGGAGTTGTCATCATGGTATGTGTATGTGAGGGAGTTGTCATCATGGTATGTGTATGTGAGGGAGTTGCCATCATGGTATGTGTATGTGAGGGAGTTGTCATCATAGTATGTGTATGTGAGGGAGTTGTCATCATGATATGTGTATGTGAGGGAGTTGTCATCATGGTATGTGTATGTGAGGGAGTTGCCATCATGGTATGTGTATGTGAGGGAGTTGTCATCATGGTATGTGAGGGAGTTGTCATCATGGTATGTGAGGGAGTTGTCATCATGGTATGTGTATGTGAGGGAGTTGTCATCATGGTATGTGTATGTGAGGGAGTTGTCATCATGGTATGTGTATGTGAGGGAGTTGCCATCATGGTATGTGTATGTGAGGGAGTTGTCATCATAGTATGTGTATGTGAGGGAGTTGTCATCATGATATGTGTATGTGAGGGAGTTGTCATCATGGTATGTGTATGTGAGGGAGTTGCCATCATGGTATGTGTATGTGAGGGAGTTGTCATCATGGTATGTGTATGTGAGGGAGTTGTCATCGTGGTATGTGTATGTGAGGGAGTTGTCATCATGGTATGTGTATGTGAGGGAGTTGTCATCATGGTATGTGTATGTGAGGGAGTTGTCATCATGGTATGTGTATGTGAGGGAGTTGTCATCATGGTATGTGTATGTGAGGGAGTTGTCATCATGGTATGTGTATGTGAGGGAGTTGCCATCATGGTATGTGTATGTGAGGGAGTTGTCATCATAGTATGTGTATGTGAGGGAGTTGTCATCATGGTATGTGTATGTGAGGGAGTTGTCATCATGGTATGTGTATGTGAGGGAGTTGCCATCATGGTATGTGTATGTGAGGGAGTTGTCATCATGGTATGTGTATGTGAGGGAGTTGTCATCGTGGTATGTGTATGTGAGGGAGTTGCCATCATGGTATGTGTATGTGAGGGAGTTGTCATCATGGTATGTGTATGTGAGGGAGTTGTCATCGTGGTATGTGTATGTGAGGGGGTTGTCATCATGGTATGTGTATGTGAGGGAGTTGTCATCATGGTATGTGTATGTGAGGGAGTTGTCATCATGGTATGTGTATGTGAGGGAGTTGTCATCATGGTATGTGTATGTGAGGGAGTTGTCATCGTGGTATGTGTATGTGAGGGAGTTGTCATCGTGGTATGGGTATGTGAGGGAGTTGTCATCATGGTATGTAAGGGGTGAGGGACTTGTCATCATGGTATGTGTATGTAAGGGGTGAGGGAGTTGTCATCATGGTATGTGTATGTAAGGGGTGAGGGAGTTGTCATCATGGTATGTGTATGTAATGGGTGAGGGAGTTGTCATCATGGTATGTGTATGTGAGGGAGTTGTCATCGTGGTATGTGTATGTAAGGGGTGAGGGACTTGTCATCGTGGTATGTGTATGTAAGGGGTGAGGGAGTTGTCATCGTGGTATGTGTATGTAAGGGGTGAGGGAGTTGTCATCGTGGTATGTGTATGTAAGGGGTGAGGGAGTTGTCATCGTGGTATGTGTATGTAAGGGGTGAGGGAGTTGTCATCATGGTATGTGTATGTGAGGGAGTTGTCATCATGGTATGTGTATGTGAGGGAGTTGTCATCATGGTATGTGTATGTGAGGGAGTTGTCATCGTGGTATGTGTATGTGAGGGAGTTGTCATCGTGGTATGGGTATGTGAGGGAGTTGTCATCATGGTATGTAAGGGGTGAGGGACTTGTCATCATGGTATGTGTATGTAAGGGGTGAGGGAGTTGTCATCATGGTATGTGTATGTAAGGGGTGAGGGAGTTGTCATCATGGTATGTGTATGTAATGGGTGAGGGAGTTGTCATCATGGTATGTGTATGTGAGGGAGTTGTCATCGTGGTATGTGTATGTAAGGGGTGAGGGACTTGTCATCGTGGTATGTGTATGTAAGGGGTGAGGGAGTTGTCATCGTGGTATGTGTATGTAAGGGGTGAGGGAGTTGTCATCGTGGTATGTGTATGTAAGGGGTGAGGGAGTTGTCATCGTGGTATGTGTATGTAAGGGGTGAGGGAGTTGTCATTGTGGTATGTGTATGTAAGGGGTGAGGGAGTTGTCATCGTGGTATGTGTATGTAAGGGGTGAGGGAGTTGTCATCGTGGTATGTGTATGTAAGGGGAGAGGGAGTTGTCATCGTGGTATGTGTATGTAAGGGGTGAGGGAGTTGTCATCGTGGTATGTGTATGTAAGGGGTGAGGGAGTTGTCATCGTGGTATGTGTATGTAAGGGGTGAGGGAGTTGTCATCGTGGTATGTGTATGTAAGGGGTGAGGGAGTTGTCATCGTGGTATGTGTATGTAAGGGGTGAGGGAGTTGTCATCGTGGTATGTGTATGTAAGGGGTGAGGGAGTTGTCATCGTGGTATGTGTATGTAAGGGGTGAGGGAGTTGTCATCATGGTATGTGTATGTAAGGGGTGAGGGAGTTGTCATCATGGTATGTGTATGTAAGGGGTGAGGGAGTTGTCATCGTGGTATGTGTATGTAAGGGGTGAGGGAGTTGTCATCATGGTATGTGTATGTAAGGGGTGAGGGAGTTGTCATCATGGTATGTGTATGTAAGGGGTGAGGGAGTTGTCATCGTGGTATGTGTATGTAAGGGGTGAGGGAGTTGTCATCATGGTATGTGAATGTAAGGGGTGAGGGAGTTCAGATGGAAGTATGTCATGTAAGGGTTGGTTATAATGGGGTGTGTGGGGGGTGAGTTTAATATCATGAAATGTGTGTGTGTGTGTGTGCTTAGGATACCAATCACTCCCCCTCTCCTCTGATTCAGGAGTCAGAAGGTGTACATCAGAAAGACCACTCATGTCCTCCTTTCATGTTAACTGGACAATAGTTATGCAATGTCGTTAATGCTGTTAATGTGTGCGCAGGTTTTCAGTGAATTTATGTAAATCCGGAAGCTCATCTGCATTTCCTGTGGTGCGCGAAAATTCTCAGCAACAAAAGAGTGATCAAATTAAGATCCTACACCTGTAGCTATCTTTTCTTTTCTCTGAGAAGAACGAGAGATGAAAGAGATTCACACCTTTTCCTCCCTTGTCATCCAATCCTACACCTGCAATCCCCTGATTGACACTTCTCTCTGTCTAATGTCAAGGTGTAATGTTCGGTTAAAGAGAGCTTAGGTTTCTAAAGTGGCCTCCAAGCCATGGATGCTTTTTCCTCAGCAAGTATTACATAGTAATGGGGGAGTCTGTGTGTGTGAGCATATGTGTGTGTGTGTGTGTGTGTGTGTGAGCATGTGTGTGTGTGAGCATGTGTGTGTGAGTGTGTGTGTGTGTGTGTTGACTGCAGTGATATGTGGAGCTCATTCTATGGAGGAGAAGATCCTAAGGAGGGTGAGACAGTTAATTAAACACAGGGGAGATACAGGCTGCTGAAGTGAGCTGACACACACACAGACAGACAGACAGACAGACAGACAGACAGACAGACAGACAGACAGACAGACAGACAGACAGACAGACAGACAGACAGATTGGATTGTGCAAAGTCATTCATAAAAGTGAAAAGAAATATACAGGTTGGTGTGTAGTTGTAGAACAAAAGGTTGTATGATTATGCTTGACAGGTGTGATTTGTCTAAGTATGCTTCTGTATACTGTAACACAGCTGTCACACCCTGATCTGTTTCACCTGTCTTGTGATTGTCTCCACCCCCCTCCAGGTGTCGCCCATCTTCCCCATTATCCCCTGTGTATTTATACCTGTGTTCTCTGTTTATCTGTTGCCAGTTTGTTTTGTTTCGTCAAGCCTACCAGCGTTTTCCCCTCTGCTCCTGTCTCTCGATTGTTCCTGTTTCCTAGTTTTCCCGGCGTTGACCATTCTGCCTGCCCTGACCCTGAGCCTGCCTGCCGTCCTGTACCTTTGCCCCACCTATCTGGATTACTGACCTTTGCCTGCCCTGACCCTGAGCCTGCCTGCCGTCCTGTACCTTCGCCCCACCTATCTGGATTACTGACTTCTGCCTGCCCTTGACCTGCGTATTGCCTGCCCCTGTTCGATTAATAAACTGTTGTTACTTCGACGTTGTCTGCATCTGGGTCTCACCTGAAACGTGATAACAGCATCCGTTACTGCGAGACAATAGAGCTACTTTTATGCAGTTTTGAATAATCAGCTGTGACCATAGGACACAATCACACACACACAGGCACGCGCACAAAAACAATACCCACCACCTCTCCTCTCCAAAGAATTTTTCATCTGCAGAACAAATGTTCATCTTTTCTCGACGTCTCTTAGATTGAGCACTCTATCTTCATCCCGGAGGGCTTAGGCGCTCTCCCACAAATCAACACAACGCAATCAAGTGAAAAGAATGTACATTTAGACAAACTGCTATTTCAGAGGAGAAAATTGCCTGTAATTGGGTGAGCTGTAAGTAGCAGTGCACCTCGACAGAGATTCTCTACATAGCTGGGAGATGTTTTCCTTTTGTGGTAGTGACAACAGCGTCTACGTCCCAAATGGCACCCTATTCCCTATATAGAGTACTACTTTTGACCTGGGCCTATAGGCCTCTGGTCAAAATTAGTGCACCATGTAGGGAATAGGGTGCTATTTTGGACACAGACAATGTCTCTGCAAATTGTTTCGAGGCCGACTCTGTGAAAGCAAATGGTGAGTGAGTAGTTTTATTGCTGTTGTATAACATGGGCCCACACAGATGGCCATGCGGAGTACAGTAGAGTACTACCTAAGGACACACGTGTGTATCTTTACTGGAGATAAGATATTAACAGCCTGAGTCTAGAGAGTACAATACAGAAGAGGAGGAATAGAAAGTGTCAAGGAGAGTCTGCAGAGTTGTACATTGTGTGAGTAGGTATCTCTCTTTGTGTGTGTGTGTGCTCTCTCACTTCCACAACAAAGCTTATAGCCTGATTAGAAAACTCCTCATTGTTCTGGGACACACACATAAAATAGGTCTGACTCTGGGGCATGGAGGTAGAGGGAGGAGAAATGAGCTCTCTCTCCATCTCTCTTTTAAATCTGCCGTTCGTCCGGCACTCGGACTCTCAGACACTTCGTTAGTCCGATTCTCCCTTCAGACCCTTGGGATGGACAGGGTGATGTCACTATGCTCCCTCGTTCTTTCTCCCCGCGACTGTGTCCTCTCACTGTCTCTATCTGCCGAAGACAAAGGAATAATCCAATTAATTACGCCTGTGACCATCGCTGTCTCATCGAGACAGCTTCATACACGTGTGTCATAGACCGTGTCACATGACAGAAACGTTTCTATCCTTTGACTGTCTTCATTTGACTCTCTTTCTTTCCTCTCAACATCATCATCTCTGAGTTCTCTCATTATCACCGACGGCTTACCTGCCTATCTTATTATGATACTTGGGTGAACCATTGTAATGTCTCTCAGGAAGAACAGGTGTGTGTGTGTGTGTGTGTGTGTGTATGTGTATATGTGTGTGTGTGTGTGTGTGTGTGTGATGTACTCCACCCAAGGGGTTAGCAAGATTAGAAGAGAAAGCATAGATAAAATGAAAATAGCAGACGCTTGAACGATTCTCTTAATCTCTCATTTATATGGATCCCAGGTTAATAGACAGAGTGTATGACGTGTTTAACTGTCTGTGAACAATACGACCTGACTCAACCAGACAGAACCAGAGAGAGACCAGAGACAGAGAGGCAGAGTACTGACAGAGTAGCAAACAGAGGAGGGGATGCTATGGGGATACCCTGAGAGAGTCGTATTAAACACAGGGTACAAACAGGAGAGGAGGGGATGCTATGGGGATACCCTGAGAGAGTCGTATTAAACACAGGGTACAAACAGGAGAGGAGGGGATGCTATGGGGATACCCTGATAGAGTCATATTAAACACAGGGTACAAACAGGAGAGGAGGGGATGCTATGGGGATACCCTGAGAGAGTCGTATTAAACACAGGGTACAAACAGGAGAGGAGGGGATGCTATGGGGATACCCTGAGAGAGTCGTATTAAACACAGGGTACAAACAGGAGATGAGGGGATGCTATGGGGATACCCTGAGAGAGTCGTATTAAACACAGGGTACAAACAGGATATGAGGGGATGCTATGGAGATACCCTGAGAGAGTCGTATTAAACACAGGGTACAAACAGGAGAGGAGGGGATGCTATGGGGATACCCTGAGAGAGTCTTATTAAACACACACACACACATTCCCCAATCAAATCCTCTTGCCCTAACCCTGTCACCCTTTTGTGGAAATTAGCCCTCAGGCCTTCACCAGCTCCAGATTAATGTCTGTCTGCTTAACAGAACCCTCCTTTGCTCTCTATAACGGCCTGATGCGATTCGCCGGCACCAAAGACAGATCATCCAATCAAACGCTATAAGCGGGCTGGGGAGATTAGCTATGACGTGTGGTAGGGTCTGTTTTAAACGACGTGCTGGTATCAGAGCATCTCCAATTCATGGTCCTGGATTATCTCTTCGTCTGCTAGTGTAATACCTTTGCAAACGCTTTGGAATAATGTCCCTCACAAACGTGTTTAGCTCAGTCAGACAGGGAGACTCCAGTGATGCAGTCAGCTAGAATCTCCGTTGGTGCTGTCAATCGTAGGTTGGACATTGCATACAGTAGCCAGCAGGTGCGAATGTGCAGTAGGTAGGAAACCAGTCTCTTGATGATAGTCCATATGCTGGATGTACTG
This sequence comes from Salvelinus alpinus, assembly GCF_045679555.1. Classification (NCBI taxonomy): domain Eukaryota; kingdom Metazoa; phylum Chordata; class Actinopteri; order Salmoniformes; family Salmonidae; genus Salvelinus; species Salvelinus alpinus. The sequence continues at coordinate 35,545,637 of NC_092096.1, read as the reverse complement.
TATAGCCATATCAAAGCGTCCTCTCTTCCTCTCTCGCTGAGCACGCAGTGATATGATTGAACACTTAAGGAGAATTTCACACACCTCATTTGCTACAGTCAATAAAAGAATATAGTCCAATGACTAGAAGTGGATCTCCACATGGTTAAGCTGATCATATTCAACAACCGCTCCAATGATCTATTGCATAGCTGTAGTGATTGTGTGTGATAGTGCGCTCCAATAGATGGTAGGATGGCCTGTATTTCTATGATTTACACACAAGATCCCCTGCCTGGTGCTAGCGTGCCATAACGTTGCGGTGCTATCGTACAGTACAGTGGGGTGTGGTGGGTGACGTGAACTAACTGAGATTTACTCTCCCAGGGGCCAGCTCTGAATCTTCCTATTTATGCCATCATAAAGACCACTCCTAGCTCTCCTTGCACTCCCTGGGAACCTGATTTAACACATGCGCACACGCACACACACACTAAGGAGAAGATAAGGAGAATGGGAAAGAAAGAGATCCAAGTATCAGCATGAGGAATGAAGGGAGGACGGAGAAAGAGAATGCTGAGTGGGAGAGGAAGAGGAGGGGGAGGAAGAGCTAAATAAAAAGAGGGGAAGAACAAGTCAGTAGAAACAGTCAGTGACGTTAAAGAGAGAAAGAACAAGTCAGTGAGGTTAAAGAGGGGAAGAACAAGTCAGTGAGGTTAAAGAGGGGAAGAACAAGTCAGTGAGGTTAAAGAGGGGAAGAACAAGCCAGTGAGGTTAAAGAGGGGAATAACAAGTCAGTGAGATTAAAGAGGGGAAGAACAAGTCAGTGAGGTTAAAGAGGAAAGAACAAGTCAGTAGAACAAGTCAGTGAGGTTAAAGAGGAAAGAACAAGTCAGTGAGGTTAAAGAGGAAAATAACTAGTCAGTGAGGTTAAAGAGGAAAATAACTAGTCAGTGAGGTTAAAGAGGAAAATAACTAGTCAGTGAGATTAAAGAGAAAATAACGAGTCAGTGAGGTTAAAGAGGAAAAGAACAAGTCAGTGAGGTTAAAGAGGAAAGAACAAGTCAGTGAGGTTAAAGAGGAAAAGAACAAGTCAGTGAGGTTAAAGAGGACAATAACTAGTCAGTGAGGTTAAAGAGGAAAATAACTAGTCAGTGAGGTTAAAGAGGAAAGAACAAGTCAGTGAGGTTAAAGAGGAAAATAACTAGTCAGTGAGGTTAAAGAGGAAAATAACTAGTCAGTGAGGTTAAAGAGGAAAATAACAAGTCAGTGAGGTTAAAGAGGAAATAACAAGTCAGTGAGGTTAAAGAGGAAAGAACAAGTCAGTGAGGTTAAAGAGGAAAGAACAAGTCAGTGAGGTTAAAGAGGGGAAGAACAAGTCAGTGAGGTTAAAGAGGGGAAGAACAAGTCAGTGAGGTTAAAGAGGGGAAGAACAAGTCAGTGAGGTTAAAGAGGGGAAGAACAAGTCAGTGAGGTTAAAGAGGAAAGAACAAGTCAGTAGAACAAGTCAGTGAGGTTAAAGAGGAAAATAACTAGTCAGTGAGGTTAAAGAGGAAAGAACAAGTCAGTGAGGTTAAAGAGGGGAAGAACAAGTCAGTGAGGTTAAGGAGGGGAATAACAAGTCAGTGAGGTTAAAGAGGGGAAGAACAAGTCAGTGAGGTTAAAGAGGAAAATAACAAGTCAGTGAGGTTAAAGAGGAAAGAACAAGTCAGTGAGGTTAAAGAGGGGAAGAACAAGTCAGTGAGGTTAAAGAGGGGAAGAACAAGTCAGTGAGGTTAAAGAGGAAAGAACAAGTCAGTAGAACAAGTCAGTGAGGTTAAAGAGGAAAATAACTAGTCAGTTAGGTTAAAGAGGAAAGAACAAGTCAGTGAGGTTAAAGAGGAAAATAACTAGTCAGTGAGGTTAAAGAGGAAAAGAACAAGTCAGTGAGATTAAAGAGGAAAGAACAAGTCAGTGAGGTTAAAGAGGAAAAGAACAAGTCAGTGAGGTTAAAGAGGACAATAACTAGTCAGTGAGGTTAAAGAGGAAAATAACTAGTCAGTGAGGTTAAAGAGGAAAGAACAAGTCAGTGAGGTTAAAGAGGAAAATAACTAGTCAGTGAGGTTAAAGAGGAAAATAACTAGTCAGTGAGGTTAAAGAGGAAAAGAACAAGTCAGTGAGGTTAAAGAGGAAATAACAAGTCAGAAAGGTTAAAGAGGAAAGAACAAGTCAGTGAGGTTAAAGAGGGGAATAACAAGTCAGTGAGGTTAAAGAGGGGAAGAACAAGTCAGTGAGGTTAAAGAGGAAAATAACAAGTCAGTGAGGTTAAAGAGGAAAGAACAAGTCAGTGAGGTTAAAGAGGGGAAGAACAAGTCAGTGAGGTTAAAGAGGAAAGAACAAGTCAGTAGAACAAGTCAGTGAGGTTAAAGAGGAAAATAACTAGTCAGTGAGGTTAAAGAGGAAAGAACAAGTCAGTGAGGTTAAAGAGGGGAATAACAAGTCAGTGAGGTTAAAGAGGGGAAGAACAAGTCAGTGAGGTTAAAGAGGAAAATAACAAGTCAGTGAGGTTAAAGAGGAAAGAACAAGTCAGTGAGGTTAAAGAGGGGAAGAACAAGTCAGTGAGGTTAAAGAGGGGAAGAACAAGTCAGTGAGGTTAAAGAGGAAAGAACAAGTCAGTAGAACAAGTCAGTGAGGTTAAAGAGGAAAATAACTAGTCAGTTAGGTTAAAGAGGGGAAGAACAAGTCAGTGAGGTTAAATAGGGGAAGAACAAGTCAGTGAGGTTAAAGAGGGGAATAACAAGTCAGTGAGGTTAAAGAGGGGAAGAACAAGTCAGTGAGGTTTAAAAGGAAAATAACAAGTCCGTGAGGTTAAAGAGGGGAAAAACAAGTCAGTGAGGTTAAAGAGGGGAAGAACAAGTCAGTGAGGTTAAAGAGGAAAGAACAAGTCAGTGAGGTTAAAGAGGAAAATAACAAGTCAGTGAGGTTAAAGAGGAAAATAACTAGTCAGTGAGGTTAAAGAGGAAAATAACTAGTCAGTGAGGTTAAAGAGGAAAGAACAAGTCAGTGAGGTTAAAGAGGAAAATAACTAGTCAGTGAGGTTAAAGAGGAAAATAACTAGTCAGTGAGGTTAAAGAGGAAAAGAACAAGTCAGTGAGGTTAAAGAGGAAATAACAAGTCAGTGAGGTTAAAGAGGAAAGAACAAGTCAGTGAGGTTAAAGAGGAAAGAACAAGTCAGTGAGGTTAAATAGGGGAAGAACAAGTCAGTGAGGTTAAAGAGGAAAGAACAAGTCAGTAGAACAAGTCAGTGAGGTTAAAGAGGAAAATAACTAGTCAGTGAGGTTAAAGAGGAAATAACAAGTCAGTGAGGTTAAAGAGGGGAAGAACAAGTCAGTGAGGTTAAAGAGGGGAATAACAAGTCAGTGAGGTTAAAGAGGGGAAGAACAAGTCAGTGAGGTTAAAGAGGAAAGAACAAGTCAGTAGAACAAGTCAGTGAGGTTAAAGAGGAAAATAACAAGTCAGTGAGGTTAAAGAGGAAAATAACTAGTCAGTGAGGTTAAAGAGGAAAGAACAAGTCAGTGAGGTTAAAGAGGGGAAGAACAAGTCAGTGAGGTTAAAGAGGGGAATAACAAGTCAGTGAGGTTAAAGAGGGGAAGAACAAGTCAGTGAGGTTAAAGAGGAAAATAACAAGTCAGTGAGGTTAAAGAGGAAAGAACAAGTCAGTGAGGTTAAAGAGGGGAAGAACAAGTCAGTGAGGTTAAAGAGGGGAAGAACAAGTCAGTGAGGTTAAAGAGGAAAGAACAAGTCAGTAGAACAAGTCAGTGAGGTTAAAGAGGAAAATAACTAGTCAGTGAGGTTAAAGAGGAAAGAACAAGTCAGTGAGGTTAAAGAGGGGAAGAACAAGTCAGTGAGGTTAAAGAGGGGAATAACAAGTCAGTGAGGTTAAAGAGGGGAAGAACAAGTCAGTGAGGTTAAAGAGGAAAATAACAAGTCAGTGAGGTTAAAGAGGAAAGAACAAGTCAGTGAGGTTAAAGAGGGGAAGAACAAGTCAGTGAGGTTAAAGAGGGGAAGAACAAGTCAGTGAGGTTAAAGAGGAAAGAACAAGTCAGTAGAACAAGTCAGTGAGGTTAAAGAGGAAAATAACTAGTCAGTGAGGTTAAAGAGGAAAGAACAAGTCAGTGAGGTTAAAGAGGGGAAGAACAAGTCAGTGAGGTTAAAGAGGGGAATAACAAGTCAGTGAGGTTAAAGAGGGGAAGAACAAGTCAGTGAGGTTAAAGAGGAAAATAACAAGTCAGTGAGGTTAAAGAGGAAAGAACAAGTCAGTGAGGTTAAAGAGGGGAAGAACAAGTCAGTGAGGTTAAAGAGGGGAAGAACAAGTCAGTGAGGTTAAAGAGGAAAGAACAAGTCAGTAGAACAAGTCAGTGAGGTTAAAGAGGAAAATAACTAGTCAGTTAGGTTAAAGAGGACAATAACTAGTCAGTGAGGTTAAAGAGGAAAATAACTAGTCAGTGAGGTTAAAGAGGAAAGAACAAGTCAGTGAGGTTAAAGAGGAAAATAACTAGTCAGTGAGGTTAAAGAGGAAAATAACTAGTCAGTGAGGTTAAAGAGGAAAATAACAAGTCAGTGAGGTTAAAGAGGAAATAACAAGTCAGTGAGGTTAAAGAGGAAAGAACAAGTCAGTGAGGTTAAAGAGGAAAGAACAAGTCAGTGAGGTTAAAGAGGGGAAGAACAAGTCAGTGAGGTTAAAGAGGGGAAGAACAAGTCAGTGAGGTTAAAGAGGGGAAGAACAAGTCAGTGAGGTTAAAGAGGGGAAGAACAAGTCAGTGAGGTTAAAGAGGAAAGAACAAGTCAGTAGAACAAGTCAGTGAGGTTAAAGAGGAAAATAACTAGTCAGTGAGGTTAAAGAGGAAAGAACAAGTCAGTGAGGTTAAAGAGGGGAAGAACAAGTCAGTGAGGTTAAGGAGGGGAATAACAAGTCAGTGAGGTTAAAGAGGGGAAGAACAAGTCAGTGAGGTTAAAGAGGAAAATAACAAGTCAGTGAGGTTAAAGAGGAAAGAACAAGTCAGTGAGGTTAAAGAGGGGAAGAACAAGTCAGTGAGGTTAAAGAGGGGAAGAACAAGTCAGTGAGGTTAAAGAGGAAAGAACAAGTCAGTAGAACAAGTCAGTGAGGTTAAAGAGGAAAATAACTAGTCAGTTAGGTTAAAGAGGAAAGAACAAGTCAGTGAGGTTAAAGAGGAAAATAACTAGTCAGTGAGGTTAAAGAGGAAAAGAACAAGTCAGTGAGATTAAAGAGGAAAGAACAAGTCAGTGAGGTTAAAGAGGAAAAGAACAAGTCAGTGAGGTTAAAGAGGACAATAACTAGTCAGTGAGGTTAAAGAGGAAAATAACTAGTCAGTGAGGTTAAAGAGGAAAGAACAAGTCAGTGAGGTTAAAGAGGAAAATAACTAGTCAGTGAGGTTAAAGAGGAAAATAACTAGTCAGTGAGGTTAAAGAGGAAAAGAACAAGTCAGTGAGGTTAAAGAGGAAATAACAAGTCAGAAAGGTTAAAGAGGAAAGAACAAGTCAGTGAGGTTAAAGAGGGGAATAACAAGTCAGTGAGGTTAAAGAGGGGAAGAACAAGTCAGTGAGGTTAAAGAGGAAAATAACAAGTCAGTGAGGTTAAAGAGGAAAGAACAAGTCAGTGAGGTTAAAGAGGGGAAGAACAAGTCAGTGAGGTTAAAGAGGAAAGAACAAGTCAGTAGAACAAGTCAGTGAGGTTAAAGAGGAAAATAACTAGTCAGTGAGGTTAAAGAGGAAAGAACAAGTCAGTGAGGTTAAAGAGGGGAATAACAAGTCAGTGAGGTTAAAGAGGGGAAGAACAAGTCAGTGAGGTTAAAGAGGAAAATAACAAGTCAGTGAGGTTAAAGAGGAAAGAACAAGTCAGTGAGGTTAAAGAGGGGAAGAACAAGTCAGTGAGGTTAAAGAGGGGAAGAACAAGTCAGTGAGGTTAAAGAGGAAAGAACAAGTCAGTAGAACAAGTCAGTGAGGTTAAAGAGGAAAATAACTAGTCAGTTAGGTTAAAGAGGGGAAGAACAAGTCAGTGAGGTTAAATAGGGGAAGAACAAGTCAGTGAGGTTAAAGAGGGGAATAACAAGTCAGTGAGGTTAAAGAGGGGAAGAACAAGTCAGTGAGGTTTAAAAGGAAAATAACAAGTCCGTGAGGTTAAAGAGGGGAAAAACAAGTCAGTGAGGTTAAAGAGGGGAAGAACAAGTCAGTGAGGTTAAAGAGGAAAGAACAAGTCAGTGAGGTTAAAGAGGAAAATAACAAGTCAGTGAGGTTAAAGAGGAAAATAACTAGTCAGTGAGGTTAAAGAGGAAAATAACTAGTCAGTGAGGTTAAAGAGGAAAGAACAAGTCAGTGAGGTTAAAGAGGAAAATAACTAGTCAGTGAGGTTAAAGAGGAAAATAACTAGTCAGTGAGGTTAAAGAGGAAAAGAACAAGTCAGTGAGGTTAAAGAGGAAATAACAAGTCAGTGAGGTTAAAGAGGAAAGAACAAGTCAGTGAGGTTAAAGAGGAAAGAACAAGTCAGTGAGGTTAAATAGGGGAAGAACAAGTCAGTGAGGTTAAAGAGGAAAGAACAAGTCAGTAGAACAAGTCAGTGAGGTTAAAGAGGAAAATAACTAGTCAGTGAGGTTAAAGAGGAAATAACAAGTCAGTGAGGTTAAAGAGGGGAAGAACAAGTCAGTGAGGTTAAAGAGGGGAATAACAAGTCAGTGAGGTTAAAGAGGGGAAGAACAAGTCAGTGAGGTTAAAGAGGAAAGAACAAGTCAGTAGAACAAGTCAGTGAGGTTAAAGAGGAAAATAACAAGTCAGTGAGGTTAAAGAGGAAAATAACTAGTCAGTGAGGTTAAAGAGGAAAGAACAAGTCAGTGAGGTTAAAGAGGGGAAGAACAAGTCAGTGAGGTTAAAGAGGGGAATAACAAGTCAGTGAGGTTAAAGAGGGGAAGAACAAGTCAGTGAGGTTAAAGAGGAAAATAACAAGTCAGTGAGGTTAAAGAGGAAAGAACAAGTCAGTGAGGTTAAAGAGGGGAAGAACAAGTCAGTGAGGTTAAAGAGGGGAAGAACAAGTCAGTGAGGTTAAAGAGGAAAGAACAAGTCAGTAGAACAAGTCAGTGAGGTTAAAGAGGAAAATAACTAGTCAGTGAGGTTAAAGAGGAAAGAACAAGTCAGTGAGGTTAAAGAGGGGAAGAACAAGTCAGTGAGGTTAAAGAGGGGAAGAACAAGTCAGTGAGGTTAAAGAGGAAAATAACAAGTCAGTGAGGTTAAAGAGGAAAGAACAAGTCAGTGAGGTTAAAGAGGGGAAGAACAAGTCAGTGAGGTTAAAGAGGGGAAGAACAAGTCAGTGAGGTTAAAGAGGAAAGAACAAGTCAGTAGAACAAGTCAGTGAGGTTAAAGAGGAAAATAACTAGTCAGTGAGGTTAAAGAGGAAAGAACAAGTCAGTGAGGTTAAAGAGGGGAAGAACAAGTCAGTGAGGTTAAAGAGGGGAATAACAAGTCAGTGAGGTTAAAGAGGGGAAGAACAAGTCAGTGAGGTTAAAGAGGAAAATAACAAGTCAGTGAGGTTAAAGAGGAAAGAACAAGTCAGTGAGGTTAAAGAGGGGAAGAACAAGTCAGTGAGGTTAAAGAGGGGAAGAACAAGTCAGTGAGGTTAAAGAGGAAAGAACAAGTCAGTAGAACAAGTCAGTGAGGTTAAAGAGGAAAATAACTAGTCAGTTAGGTTAAAGAGGAAAGAACAAGTCAGTGAGGTTAAAGAGGAAAATAACTAGTCGGTGAGGTTAAAGAGGAAAAGAACAAGTCAGTGAGGTTAAAGAGGAAAGAACAAGTCAGTGAGGTTAAAGAGGAAAAGAACAAGTCAGTGAGGTTAAAGAGGACAATAACTAGTCAGTGAGGTTAAAGAGGAAAGAACAAGTCAGTGAGGTTAAAGAGGAAAATAACTAGTCAGTGAGGTTAAAGAGGAAAATAACTAGTCAGTGAGGTTAAAGAGGAAAAGAACAAGTCAGTGAGGTTAAAGAGGAAATAACAAGTCAGTGAGGTTAAAGAGGAAAGAACAAGTCAGTGAGGTTAAAGAGGGGAAGAACAAGTCAGTGAGGTTAAAGAGGAAAGAACAAGTCAGTAGAACAAGTCAGTGAGGTTAAAGAGGAAAATAACTAGTCAGTGAGGTTAAAGAGGAAAGAACAAGTCAGTGAGGTTAAAGAGGGGAAGAACAAGTCAGTGAGGTTAAAGAGGGGAATAACAAGTCAGTGAGGTTAAAGAGGGGAAGAACAAGTCAGTGAGGTTAAAGAGGAAAATAACAAGTCAGTGAGGTTAAAGAGGAAAGAACAAGTCAGTGAGGTTAAAGAGGGGAAGAACAAGTCAGTGAGGTTAAAGAGGGGAAGAACAAGTCAGTGAGGTTAAATAGGGGAAGAACAAGTCAGTGAGGTTAAAGAGGAAAGAACAAGTCAGTAGAACAAGTCAGTGAGGTTAAAGAGGAAAATAACTAGTCAGTGAGGTTAAAGAGGAAATAACAAGTCAGTGAGGTTAAAGAGGGGAAGAACAAGTCAGTGAGGTTAAAGAGGGGAATAACAAGTCAGTGAGGTTAAAGAGGGGAAGAACAAGTCAGTGAGGTTAAAGAGGAAAGAACAAGTCAGTAGAACAAGTCAGTGAGGTTAAAGAGGAAAATAACAAGTCAGTGAGGTTAAAGAGGAAAATAACTAGTCAGTGAGGTTAAAGAGGAAAGAACAAGTCAGTGAGGTTAAAGAGGGGAAGAACAAGTCAGTGAGGTTAAAGAGGGGAATAACAAGTCAGTGAGGTTAAAGAGGGGAAGAACAAGTCAGTGAGGTTAAAGAGGAAAATAACAAGTCAGTGAGGTTAAAGAGGAAAGAACAAGTCAGTGAGGTTAAAGAGGGGAAGAACAAGTCAGTGAGGTTAAAGAGGGGAAGAACAAGTCAGTGAGGTTAAAGAGGAAAGAACAAGTCAGTAGAACAAGTCAGTGAGGTTAAAGAGGAAAATAACTAGTCAGTGAGGTTAAAGAGGAAAGAACAAGTCAGTGAGGTTAAAGAGGGGAAGAACAAGTCAGTGAGGTTAAAGAGGGGAATAACAAGTCAGTGAGGTTAAAGAGGGGAAGAACAAGTCAGTGAGGTTAAAGAGGAAAATAACAAGTCAGTGAGGTTAAAGAGGAAAGAACAAGTCAGTGAGGTTAAAGAGGGGAAGAACAAGTCAGTGAGGTTAAAGAGGGGAAGAACAAGTCAGTGAGGTTAAAGAGGAAAGAACAAGTCAGTAGAACAAGTCAGTGAGGTTAAAGAGGAAAATAACTAGTCAGTGAGGTTAAAGAGGAAAGAACAAGTCAGTGAGGTTAAAGAGGGGAAGAACAAGTCAGTGAGGTTAAAGAGGGGAATAACAAGTCAGTGAGGTTAAAGAGGGGAAGAACAAGTCAGTGAGGTTAAAGAGGAAAATAACAAGTCAGTGAGGTTAAAGAGGAAAGAACAAGTCAGTGAGGTTAAAGAGGGGAAGAACAAGTCAGTGAGGTTAAAGAGGGGAAGAACAAGTCAGTGAGGTTAAAGAGGAAAGAACAAGTCAGTAGAACAAGTCAGTGAGGTTAAAGAGGAAAATAACTAGTCAGTTAGGTTAAAGAGGAAAGAACAAGTCAGTGAGGTTAAAGAGGAAAATAACTAGTCGGTGAGGTTAAAGAGGAAAAGAACAAGTCAGTGAGGTTAAAGAGGAAAGAACAAGTCAGTGAGGTTAAAGAGGAAAAGAACAAGTCAGTGAGGTTAAAGAGGACAATAACTAGTCAGTGAGGTTAAAGAGGAAAATAACTAGTCAGTGAGGTTAAAGAGGAAAGAACAAGTCAGTGAGGTTAAAGAGGAAAATAACTAGTCAGTGAGGTTAAAGAGGAAAATAACTAGTCAGTGAGGTTAAAGAGGAAAAGAACAAGTCAGTGAGGTTAAAGAGGAAATAACAAGTCAGTGAGGTTAAAGAGGAAAGAACAAGTCAGTGAGGTTAAAGAGGGGAAGAACAAGTCAGTGAGGTTAAAGAGGAAAGAACAAGTCAGTAGAACAAGTCAGTGAGGTTAAAGAGGAAAATAACTAGTCAGTGAGGTTAAAGAGGAAAGAACAAGTCAGTGAGGTTAAAGAGGGGAAGAACAAGTCAGTGAGGTTAAAGAGGGGAATAACAAGTCAGTGAGGTTAAAGAGGGGAAGAACAAGTCAGTGAGGTTAAAGAGGAAAATAACAAGTCAGTGAGGTTAAAGAGGAAAGAACAAGTCAGTGAGGTTAAAGAGGGGAAGAACAAGTCAGTGAGGTTAAAGAGGGGAAGAACAAGTCAGTGAGGTTAAAGAGGAAAGAACAAGTCAGTAGAACAAGTCAGTGAGGTTAAAGAGGAAAATAACTAGTCAGTGAGGTTAAAGAGGAAAGAACAAGTCAGTGAGGTTAAAGAGGGGAAGAACAAGTCAGTGAGGTTAAAGAGGGGAATAACAAGTCAGTGAGGTTAAAGAGGGGAAGAACAAGTCAGTGAGGTTAAAGAGGAAAATAACAAGTCAGTGAGGTTAAAGAGGAAAGAACAAGTCAGTGAGGTTAAAGAGGGGAAGAACAAGTCAGTGAGGTTAAAGAGGGGAAGAACAAGTCAGTGAGGTTAAAGAGGAAAGAACAAGTCAGTAGAACAAGTCAGTGAGGTTAAAGAGGAAAATAACTAGTCAGTTAGGTTAAAGAGGAAAGAACAAGTCAGTGAGGTTAAAGAGGAAAATAACTAGTCGGTGAGGTTAAAGAGGAAAAGAACAAGTCAGTGAGGTTAAAGAGGAAAGAACAAGTCAGTGAGGTTAAAGAGGAAAAGAACAAGTCAGTGAGGTTAAAGAGGACAATAACTAGTCAGTGAGGTTAAAGAGGAAAATAACTAGTCAGTGAGGTTAAAGAGGAAAGAACAAGTCAGTGAGGTTAAAGAGGAAAATAACTAGTCAGTGAGGTTAAAGAGGAAAATAACTAGTCAGTGAGGTTAAAGAGGAAAAGAACAAGTCAGTGAGGTTAAAGAGGAAATAACAAGTCAGTGAGGTTAAAGAGGAAAGAACAAGTCAGTGAGGTTAAATAGGGGAATAACAAGTCAGTGAGGTTAAAGAGGGGAAGAACAAGTCAGTGAGGTTAAAGAGGAAAATAACAAGTCAGTGAGGTTAAAGAGGAAAGAACAAGTCAGTGAGGTTAAAGAGGGGAAGAACAAGTCAGTGAGGTTAAAGAGGGGAATAACAAGTCAGTGAGGTTAAAGAGGGGAAGAACAAGTCAGTGAGGTTTAAAAGGAAAATAACAAGTCCGTGAGGTTAAAGAGGGGAAAAACAAGTCAGTGAGGTTAAAGAGGGGAAGAACAAGTCAGTGAGGTTAAAGAGGAAAGAACAAGTCAGTGAGGTTAAAGAGGAAAATAACAAGTCAGTGAGGTTAAAGAGGAAAATAACTAGTCAGTGAGGTTAAAGAGGAAAATAACTAGTCAGTGAGGTTAAAGAGGAAAGAACAAGTCAGTGAGGTTAAAGAGGAAAATAACTAGTCAGTGAGGTTAAAGAGGAAAATAACTAGTCAGTGAGGTTAAAGAGGAAAAGAACAAGTCAGTGAGGTTAAAGAGGAAATAACAAGTCAGTGAGGTTAAAGAGGAAAGAACAAGTCAGTGAGGTTAAAGAGGAAAGAACAAGTCAGTGAGGTTAAATAGGGGAAGAACAAGTCAGTGAGGTTAAAGAGGAAAGAACAAGTCAGTAGAACAAGTCAGTGAGGTTAAAGAGGAAAATAACTAGTCAGTGAGGTTAAAGAGGAAATAACAAGTCAGTGAGGTTAAAGAGGGGAAGAACAAGTCAGTGAGGTTAAAGAGGGGAATAACAAGTCAGTGAGGTTAAAGAGGGGAAGAACAAGTCAGTGAGGTTAAAGAGGAAAGAACAAGTCAGTAGAACAAGTCAGTGAGGTTAAAGAGGAAAATAACAAGTCAGTGAGGTTAAAGAGGAAAATAACTAGTCAGTGAGGTTAAAGAGGAAAGAACAAGTCAGTGAGGTTAAAGAGGGGAAGAACAAGTCAGTGAGGTTAAAGAGGGGAATAACAAGTCAGTGAGGTTAAAGAGGGGAAGAACAAGTCAGTGAGGTTAAAGAGGAAAATAACAAGTCAGTGAGGTTAAAGAGGGGAATAACAAGTCAGTGAGGTTAAAGAGGGGAAGAACAAGTCAGTGAGGTTAAAGAGGAAAGAACAAGTCAGTAGAACAAGTCAGTGAGGTTAAAGAGGAAAAGAACAAGTCAGTGAGGTTAAAGAGGAAAATAACTAGTCAGTGAGGTTAAAGAGGAAAGAACAAGTCAGTGAGGTTAAAGAGGGGAAGAACAAGTCAGTGAGGTTAAAGAGGGGAATAACAAGTCAGTGAGGTTAAAGAGGGGAAGAACAAGTCAGTGAGGTTAAAGAGGAAAATAACAAGTCAGTGAGGTTAAAGAGGAAAGAACAAGTCAGTGAGGTTAAAGAGGGGAAGAACAAGTCAGTGAGGTTAAAGAGGGGAAGAACAAGTCAGTGAGGTTAAAGAGGAAAGAACAAGTCAGTAGAACAAGTCAGTGAGGTTAAAGAGGAAAATAACTAGTCAGTGAGGTTAAAGAGGAAAGAACAAGTCAGTGAGGTTAAAGAGGGGAAGAACAAGTCAGTGAGGTTAAAGAGGGGAATAACAAGTCAGTGAGGTTAAAGAGGGGAAGAACAAGTCAGTGAGGTTAAAGAGGAAAATAACAAGTCAGTGAGGTTAAAGAGGAAAGAACAAGTCAGTGAGGTTAAAGAGGGGAAGAACAAGTCAGTGAGGTTAAAGAGGGGAAGAACAAGTCAGTGAGGTTAAAGAGGAAAGAACAAGTCAGTAGAACAAGTCAGTGAGGTTAAAGAGGAAAATAACTAGTCAGTTAGGTTAAAGAGGAAAGAACAAGTCAGTGAGGTTAAAGAGGAAAATAACTAGTCGGTGAGGTTAAAGAGGAAAAGAACAAGTCAGTGAGGTTAAAGAGGAAAGAACAAGTCAGTGAGGTTAAAGAGGAAAAGAACAAGTCAGTGAGGTTAAAGAGGACAATAACTAGTCAGTGAGGTTAAAGAGGAAAATAACTAGTCAGTGAGGTTAAAGAGGAAAGAACAAGTCAGTGAGGTTAAAGAGGAAAATAACTAGTCAGTGAGGTTAAAGAGGAAAATAACTAGTCAGTGAGGTTAAAGAGGAAAAGAACAAGTCAGTGAGGTTAAAGAGGAAATAACAAGTCAGTGAGGTTAAAGAGGAAAGAACAAGTCAGTGAGGTTAAAGAGGGGAATAACAAGTCAGTGAGGTTAAAGAGGGGAAGAACAAGTCAGTGAGGTTAAAGAGGAAAATAACAAGTCAGTGAGGTTAAAGAGGAAAGAACAAGTCAGTGAGGTTAAAGAGGGGAAGAACAAGTCAGTGAGGTTAAAGAGGAAAGAACAAGTCAGTAGAACAAGTCAGTGAGGTTAAAGAGGAAAATAACTAGTCAGTGAGGTTAAAGAGGAAAGAATAAGTCAGTGAGATTAAAGAGGGGAATAACAAGTCAGTGAGGTTAAAGAGGGGAAGAACAAGTCAGTGAGGTTAAAGAGGAAAATAACAAGTCAGTGAGGTTAAAGAGGAAAGAACAAGTCAGTGAGGTTAAAGAGGGGAAGAACAAGTCAGTGAGGTTAAAGAGGGGAAGAACAAGTCAGTGAGGTTAAAGAGGAAAGAACAAGTCAGTAGAACAAGTCAGTGAGGTTAAAGAGGAAAATAACTAGTCAGTTAGGTTAAAGAGGGGAAGAACAAGTCAGTGAGGTTAAAGAGGGGAAGAACAAGTCAGTGAGGTTAAAGAGGGGAATAACAAGTCAGTGAGGTTAAAGAGGGGAAGAACAAGTCAGTGAGGTTTAAAAGGAAAATAACAAGTCCGTGAGGTTAAAGAGGGGAAAAACAAGTCAGTGAGGTTAAAGAGGGGAAGAACAAGTCAGTGAGGTTAAAGAGGAAAGAACAAGTCAGTGAGGTTAAAGAGGAAAAGAACAAGTCAGTGAGGTTAAAGAGGAAAATAACTAGTCAGTGAGGTTAAAGAGGAAAATAACTAGTCAGTGAGGTTAAAGAGGAAAGAACAAGTCAGTGAGGTTAAAGAGGAAAATAACTAGTCAGTGAGGTTAAAGAGGAAAATAACTAGTCAGTGAGGTTAAAGAGGAAAAGAACAAGTCAGTGAGGTTAAAGAGGAAATAACAAGTCAGTGAGGTTAAAGAGGAAAGAACAAGTCAGTGAGGTTAAAGAGGAAAGAACAAGTCAGTGAGGTTAAATAGGGGAAGAACAAGTCAGTGAGGTTAAAGAGGAAAGAACAAGTCAGTAGAACAAGTCAGTGAGGTTAAAGAGGAAAATAACTAGTCAGTGAGGTTAAAGAGGAAATAACAAGTCAGTGAGGTTAAAGAGGGGAAGAACAAGTCAGTGAGGTTAAAGAGGGGAATAACAAGTCAGTGAGGTTAAAGAGGGGAAGAACAAGTCAGTGAGGTTAAAGAGGAAAGAACAAGTCAGTAGAACAAGTCAGTGAGGTTAAAGAGGAAAAGAACAAGTCAGTGAGGTTAAAGAGGAAAATAACTAGTCAGTGAGGTTAAAGAGGAAAGAACAAGTCAGTGAGGTTAAAGAGGGGAAGAACAAGTCAGTGAGGTTAAAGAGGGGAATAACAAGTCAGTGAGGTTAAAGAGGGGAAGAACAAGTCAGTGAGGTTAAAGAGGAAAATAACAAGTCAGTGAGGTTAAAGAGGAAAGAACAAGTCAGTGAGGTTAAAGAGGGGAAGAACAAGTCAGTGAGGTTAAAGAGGGGAAGAACAAGTCAGTGAGGTTAAAGAGGAAAGAACACGTCAGTAGAACAAGTCAGTGAGGTTAAAGAGGAAAATAACTAGTCAGTGAGGTTAAAGAGGGGAAGAACAAGTCAGTGAGGTTAAAGAGGGGAAGAACAAGTCAGTGAGGTTAAAGAGGGGAATAACAAGTCAGTGAGGTTAAAGAGGGGAAGAACAAGTCAGTGAGGTTAAAGAGGGGAATAACAAGTCAGTGAGGTTTAAAAGGAAAATAACAAGTCCGTGAGGTTAAAGAGGGGAAGAACAAGTCAGTGAGGTTAAAGAGGAAAATAACAAGTCAGTGAGGTTAAAGAGGGGAAGAACAAGTCAGTGAGGTTAAAGAGTGGAAGAACAAGTCAGTGAGGTTAAAGAGGAAAGAACAAGTCAGTGAGGTTAAAGAGGGGAAGAACAAGTCAGTGAGATTAAAGAGGGGAAGAACAAGCCAGTGAGGTTAAAGAGGGGAATAACAAGTCAGTGAGGTTAAAGAGAGGAAGAACAAGTCAGTGAGGTTAAAGAGGGGAAGCACAAGTCAGTGAGGTTAAAGAGGAAAGAACAAGTCAGTGAGGTTAAAGAGGGGAAGAACAAGTCAGTGAGGTTAAAGAGGGGAAGAACAAGTCAGTGAGGTTAAAGAGGGGAAGAACAAGTCAGTGAGGTTAAAGAGGAAAGAACAAGTCAGTAGAACAAGTCAGTGAGGTTAAAAAGGAAAATAACAAGTCCGTGAGGTTAAAGAGGGGAAAAACAAGTCAGTGAGGTTAAAGAGGGGAAGAACAAGTCAGTGAGGTTAAAGAGGAAAGAACAAGTCAGTGAGGTTAAAGAGGAAAAGAACAAGTCAGTGAGGTTAAAGAGGAAAATAACTAGTCAGTGAGGTTAAAGAGGAAAATAACTAGTCAGTGAGGTTAAAGAGGAAAGAACAAGTCAGTGAGGTTAAAGAGGAAAATAACTAGTCAGTGAGGTTAAAGAGGAAAATAACTAGTCAGTGAGGTTAAAGAGGAAAAGAACAAGTCAGTGAGGTTAAAGAGGAAATAACAAGTCAGTGAGGTTAAAGAGGAAAGAACAAGTCAGTGAGGTTAAAGAGGAAAGAACAAGTCAGTGAGGTTAAATAGGGGAAGAACAAGTCAGTGAGGTTAAAGAGGAAAGAACAAGTCAGTAGAACAAGTCAGTGAGGTTAAAGAGGAAAATAACTAGTCAGTGAGGTTAAAGAGGAAATAACAAGTCAGTGAGGTTAAAGAGGGGAAGAACAAGTCAGTGAGGTTAAAGAGGGGAATAACAAGTCAGTGAGGTTAAAGAGGGGAAGAACAAGTCAGTGAGGTTAAAGAGGAAAGAACAAGTCAGTAGAACAAGTCAGTGAGGTTAAAGAGGAAAAGAACAAGTCAGTGAGGTTAAAGAGGAAAATAACTAGTCAGTGAGGTTAAAGAGGAAAGAACAAGTCAGTGAGGTTAAAGAGGGGAAGAACAAGTCAGTGAGGTTAAAGAGGGGAATAACAAGTCAGTGAGGTTAAAGAGGGGAAGAACAAGTCAGTGAGGTTAAAGAGGAAAATAACAAGTCAGTGAGGTTAAAGAGGAAAGAACAAGTCAGTGAGGTTAAAGAGGGGAAGAACAAGTCAGTGAGGTTAAAGAGGGGAAGAACAAGTCAGTGAGGTTAAAGAGGAAAGAACAAGTCAGTAGAACAAGTCAGTGAGGTTAAAGAGGAAAATAACTAGTCAGTGAGGTTAAAGAGGAAAGAACAAGTCAGTGAGGTTAAAGAGGGGAAGAACAAGTCAGTGAGGTTAAAGAGGGGAATAACAAGTCAGTGAGGTTAAAGAGGGGAAGAACAAGTCAGTGAGGTTAAAGAGGAAAATAACAAGTCAGTGAGGTTAAAGAGGAAAGAACAAGTCAGTGAGGTTAAAGAGGGGAAGAACAAGTCAGTGAGGTTAAAGAGGGGAAGAACAAGTCAGTGAGGTTAAAGAGGAAAGAACAAGTCAGTAGAACAAGTCAGTGAGGTTAAAGAGGAAAATAACTAGTCAGTTAGGTTAAAGAGGAAAGAACAAGTCAGTGAGGTTAAAGAGGAAAATAACTAGTCGGTGAGGTTAAAGAGGAAAAGAACAAGTCAGTGAGGTTAAAGAGGAAAGAACAAGTCAGTGAGGTTAAAGAGGAAAAGAACAAGTCAGTGAGGTTAAAGAGGACAATAACTAGTCAGTGAGGTTAAAGAGGAAAATAACTAGTCAGTGAGGTTAAAGAGGAAAGAACAAGTCAGTGAGGTTAAAGAGGAAAATAACTAGTCAGTGAGGTTAAAGAGGAAAATAACTAGTCAGTGAGGTTAAAGAGGAAAAGAACAAGTCAGTGAGGTTAAAGAGGAAATAACAAGTCAGTGAGGTTAAAGAGGAAAGAACAAGTCAGTAGAACAAGTCAGTGAGGTTAAAGAGGAAAATAACTAGTCAGTGAGGTTAAAGAGGAAATAACAAGTCAGTGAGGTTAAAGAGGGGAAGAACAAGTCAGTGAGGTTAAAGAGGGGAATAACAAGTCAGTGAGGTTAAAGAGGGGAAGAACAAGTCAGTGAGGTTAAAGAGGAAAGAACAAGTCAGTAGAACAAGTCAGTGAGGTTAAAGAGGAAAAGAACAAGTCAGTGAGGTTAAAGAGGAAAATAACTAGTCAGTGAGGTTAAAGAGGAAAGAACAAGTCAGTGAGGTTAAAGAGGGGAAGAACAAGTCAGTGAGGTTAAAGAGGGGAATAACAAGTCAGTGAGGTTAAAGAGGGGAAGAACAAGTCAGTGAGGTTAAAGAGGAAAGAACAAGTCAGTGAGGTTAAAGAGGAAAAGAACAAGTCAGTGAGGTTAAAGAGGAAATAACAAGTCAGTGAGGTTAAAGAGGAAAGAACAAGTCAGTGAGGTTAAAGAGGGGAATAACAAGTCAGTGAGGTTAAAGAGGGGAAGAACAAGTCAGTGAGGTTAAAGAGGAAAATAACAAGTCAGTGAGGTTAAAGAGGAAAGAACAAGTCAGTGAGGTTAAAGAGGGGAAGAACAAGTCAGTGAGGTTAAAGAGGAAAGAACAAGTCAGTAGAACAAGTCAGTGAGGTTAAAGAGGAAAATAACTAGTCAGTGAGGTTAAAGAGGAAAGAACAAGTCAGTGAGGTTAAAGAGGGGAATAACAAGTCAGTGAGGTTAAAGAGGGGAAGAACAAGTCAGTGAGGTTAAAGAGGAAAATAACAAGTCAGTGAGGTTAAAGAGGAAAGAACAAGTCAGTGAGGTTAAAGAGGGGAAGAACAAGTCAGTGAGGTTAAAGAGGGGAAGAACAAGTCAGTGAGGTTAAAGAGGAAAGAACAAGTCAGTAGAACAAGTCAGTGAGGTTAAAGAGGAAAAGAACAAGTCAGTGAGGTTAAAGAGGAAAATAACTAGTCAGTGAGGTTAAAGAGGAAAGAACAAGTCAGTGAGGTTAAAGAGGGGAAGAACAAGTCAGTGAGGTTAAAGAGGGGAATAACAAGTCAGTGAGGTTAAAGAGGGGAAGAACAAGTCAGTGAGGTTAAAGAGGAAAATAACAAGTCAGTGAGGTTAAAGAGGAAAGAACAAGTCAGTGAGGTTAAAGAGGGGAAGAACAAGTCAGTGAGGTTAAAGAGGGGAAGAACAAGTCAGTGAGGTTAAAGAGGAAAGAACAAGTCAGTAGAACAAGTCAGTGAGGTTAAAGAGGAAAATAACTAGTCAGTGAGGTTAAAGAGGAAAGAACAAGTCAGTGAGGTTAAAGAGGGGAAGAACAAGTCAGTGAGGTTAAAGAGGGGAATAACAAGTCAGTGAGGTTAAAGAGGGGAAGAACAAGTCAGTGAGGTTAAAGAGGAAAATAACAAGTCAGTGAGGTTAAAGAGGAAAGAACAAGTCAGTGAGGTTAAAGAGGGGAAGAACAAGTCAGTGAGGTTAAAGAGGGGAAGAACAAGTCAGTGAGGTTAAAGAGGAAAGAACAAGTCAGTAGAACAAGTCAGTGAGGTTAAAGAGGAAAATAACTAGTCAGTTAGGTTAAAGAGGAAAGAACAAGTCAGTGAGGTTAAAGAGGAAAATAACTAGTCGGTGAGGTTAAAGAGGAAAAGAACAAGTCAGTGAGGTTAAAGAGGAAAGAACAAGTCAGTGAGGTTAAAGAGGAAAAGAACAAGTCAGTGAGGTTAAAGAGGACAATAACTAGTCAGTGAGGTTAAAGAGGAAAATAACTAGTCAGTGAGGTTAAAGAGGAAAGAACAAGTCAGTGAGGTTAAAGAGGAAAATAACTAGTCAGTGAGGTTAAAGAGGAAAATAACTAGTCAGTGAGGTTAAAGAGGAAAAGAACAAGTCAGTGAGGTTAAAGAGGAAATAACAAGTCAGTGAGGTTAAAGAGGAAAGAACAAGTCAGTAGAACAAGTCAGTGAGGTTAAAGAGGAAAATAACTAGTCAGTGAGGTTAAAGAGGAAATAACAAGTCAGTGAGGTTAAAGAGGGGAAGAACAAGTCAGTGAGGTTAAAGAGGGGAATAACAAGTCAGTGAGGTTAAAGAGGGGAAGAACAAGTCAGTGAGGTTAAAGAGGAAAGAACAAGTCAGTAGAACAAGTCAGTGAGGTTAAAGAGGAAAAGAACAAGTCAGTGAGGTTAAAGAGGAAAATAACTAGTCAGTGAGGTTAAAGAGGAAAGAACAAGTCAGTGAGGTTAAAGAGGGGAAGAACAAGTCAGTGAGGTTAAAGAGGGGAATAACAAGTCAGTGAGGTTAAAGAGGGGAAGAACAAGTCAGTGAGGTTAAAGAGGAAAGAACAAGTCAGTGAGGTTAAAGAGGAAAAGAACAAGTCAGTGAGGTTAAAGAGGAAATAACAAGTCAGTGAGGTTAAAGAGGAAAGAACAAGTCAGTGAGGTTAAAGAGGGGAATAACAAGTCAGTGAGGTTAAAGAGGGGAAGAACAAGTCAGTGAGGTTAAAGAGGAAAATAACAAGTCAGTGAGGTTAAAGAGGAAAGAACAAGTCAGTGAGGTTAAAGAGGGGAAGAACAAGTCAGTGAGGTTAAAGAGGAAAGAACAAGTCAGTAGAACAAGTCAGTGAGGTTAAAGAGGAAAATAACTAGTCAGTGAGGTTAAAGAGGAAAGAACAAGTCAGTGAGGTTAAAGAGGGGAATAACAAGTCAGTGAGGTTAAAGAGGGGAAGAACAAGTCAGTGAGGTTAAAGAGGAAAATAACAAGTCAGTGAGGTTAAAGAGGAAAGAACAAGTCAGTGAGGTTAAAGAGGGGAAGAACAAGTCAGTGAGGTTAAAGAGGGGAAGAACAAGTCAGTGAGGTTAAAGAGGAAAGAACAAGTCAGTAGAACAAGTCAGTGAGGTTAAAGAGGAAAATAACTAGTCAGTTAGGTTAAAGAGGGGAAGAACAAGTCAGTGAGGTTAAAGAGGGGAAGAACAAGTCAGTGAGGTTAAAGAGGGGAATAACAAGTCAGTGAGGTTAAAGAGGGGAAGAACAAGTCAGTGAGGTTTAAAAGGAAAATAACAAGTCCGTGAGGTTAAAGAGGGGAAAAACAAGTCAGTGAGGTTAAAGAGGGGAAGAACAAGTCAGTGAGGTTAAAGAGGAAAGAACAAGTCAGTGAGGTTAAAGAGGAAAAGAACAAGTCAGTGAGGTTAAAGAGGAAAATAACTAGTCAGTGAGGTTAAAGAGGAAAATAACTAGTCAGTGAGGTTAAAGAGGAAAGAACAAGTCAGTGAGGTTAAAGAGGAAAATAACTAGTCAGTGAGGTTAAAGAGGAAAATAACTAGTCAGTGAGGTTAAAGAGGAAAAGAACAAGTCAGTGAGGTTAAAGAGGAAATAACAAGTCAGTGAGGTTAAAGAGGAAAGAACAAGTCAGTGAGGTTAAAGAGGAAAGAACAAGTCAGTGAGGTTAAATAGGGGAAGAACAAGTCAGTGAGGTTAAAGAGGAAAGAACAAGTCAGTAGAACAAGTCAGTGAGGTTAAAGAGGAAAATAACTAGTCAGTGAGGTTAAAGAGGAAATAACAAGTCAGTGAGGTTAAAGAGGGGAAGAACAAGTCAGTGAGGTTAAAGAGGGGAATAACAAGTCAGTGAGGTTAAAGAGGGGAAGAACAAGTCAGTGAGGTTAAAGAGGAAAGAACAAGTCAGTAGAACAAGTCAGTGAGGTTAAAGAGGAAAAGAACAAGTCAGTGAGGTTAAAGAGGAAAATAACTAGTCAGTGAGGTTAAAGAGGAAAGAACAAGTCAGTGAGGTTAAAGAGGGGAAGAACAAGTCAGTGAGGTTAAAGAGGGGAATAACAAGTCAGTGAGGTTAAAGAGGGGAAGAACAAGTCAGTGAGGTTAAAGAGGAAAAGAACAAGTCAGTGAGGTTAAAGAGGAAAGAACAAGTCAGTGAGGTTAAAGAGGGGAAGAACAAGTCAGTGAGGTTAAAGAGGGGAAGAACAAGTCAGTGAGGTTAAAGAGGAAAGAACACGTCAGTAGAACAAGTCAGTGAGGTTAAAGAGGAAAATAACTAGTCAGTGAGGTTAAAGAGGGGAAGAACAAGTCAGTGAGGTTAAAGAGGGGAAGAACAAGTCAGTGAGGTTAAAGAGGGGAATAACAAGTCAGTGAGGTTAAAGAGGGGAAGAACAAGTCAGTGAGGTTAAAGAGGGGAATAACAAGTCAGTGAGGTTTAAAAGGAAAATAACAAGTCCGTGAGGTTAAAGAGGGGAAGAACAAGTCAGTGAGGTTAAAGAGGAAAATAACAAGTCAGTGAGGTTAAAGAGGGGAAGAACAAGTCAGTGAGGTTAAAGAGTGGAAGAACAAGTCAGTGAGGTTAAAGAGGAAAGAACAAGTCAGTGAGGTTAAAGAGGGGAAGAACAAGTCAGTGAGATTAAAGAGGGGAAGAACAAGCCAGTGAGGTTAAAGAGGGGAATAACAAGTCAGTGAGGTTAAAGAGAGGAAGAACAAGTCAGTGAGGTTAAAGAGGGGAAGCACAAGTCAGTGAGGTTAAAGAGGAAAGAACAAGTCAGTGAGGTTAAAGAGGGGAAGAACAAGTCAGTGAGGTTAAAGAGGGGAAGAACAAGTCAGTGAGGTTAAAGAGGGGAAGAACAAGTCAGTGAGGTTAAAGAGGAAAGAACAAGTCAGTAGAACAAGTCAGTGAGGTTAAAAAGGAAAAGAACAAGTCAGTGAGGTTAAAGAGGGGAAGAACAAGTCAGTGAGGTTAAAGAGGGGAAGAACAAGTCAGTGAGGTTAAAGAGGGGAAGAACAAGTCAGTGAGGTTAAAGAGGGGAAGAACAAGTCAGTGGCATTAAAGAGGGAAATAAACAGAAAGAAGGACACGAGAGTCTAGATGGAGAACAGCAATAACACTGTTTCATTAAGGCAGCAGCCACAAGCCCAGCTAAACAATCTGCAATAATAATGGGCCCGCATCTCATCTCTCTTCAGGGGGTGATCATGCTGCCTCGCGCCTCCTGCTGCTCCTCCTCTCCTGCTCCTCCTGCACTACAAATGAGCCAGGGAGCCCGGGACGGCATCCCATACAGGAGAACACCATGGGAGAAACCCCCTCCTCAACCCCCAGTCCATGAACCTCCTCTATAAACCGGTACACAGCCCCCCTATCCCTGCAGCAACGCTCCACTACACTAACCCACTGGAGAGGTCTGTATAGAATAGTCGTGATACCGTAATGACTAATAATAATAACATTGCTGAACGTGACAGCTCAAGTGAGCTGGAGCGGCGGCGAGAATTGGGTTGTAACACGTGGATATGGATGTATTTATTGGAAAGCAGTTGTATTCTGCTGCAATGCCTCAAGAAAGACCAAAACCACAGTGACCCCACTATTTTAGCGGGCTAGTGTCATGGGGTATACAGTGTTACAAGATCATGATGAATACAATTAGATTTGATATGATTAGAATCTCTTTTAGTTCTCATTTGGACTAATCTTCCAAGAGTCCTTAATCTTGTCAATAGGGGGGCGCTGTTTTCACTTTGGAAAAAATCGTGCCCAAATTAAACTGCCTCGTACTCTATTCTAGATCATACAATATGCATATTATTATTACTATTGGATAGAAAACACTCTCAAGTTTCTAAAACTGTTTGAATTATATCTGTGTAAAACAGAACTCATTTTGCAGCAAACTTCCATACAGGAAGTGAAAAATCTGAAAACGATGCTCTGTTCCAGGGCCTGCCTATTCAATTGCCTTATATTTATCGATATGCATGCACTTCATACGCCTTCCACTAGATGTCAACAGGCAGTGGAAGGTGGAATGGGGTGTCTAGCTTGATCTGAGGCCGAACAAGAGCTTTTGGAGTGACAGGTCTGGAAATTTCTTTGTCTTCTCTGGCGCGCGAAGTACGTCGACATTGTCTTCTGATAAGCGTTCGGTATACACGGCGGATATCTCCGGCTCTGATTTTATTTGATACATGTGATAATAACATCATAAAGTAGGTTTTTTCAACCGAGTTTTATCAGTATCAGTCCTATTCTCTGCCGTTTTGGGAGCGCTGTGTCGCAATAACGCAAGCTGTTTGTTATGGTAAAGTTATTTTAAAAAATCTAACACGGCGGTTGCATTAAGAGCCAGTGTATCTTTCATTTGCCATACAACAAGTATTTTTATGTAAAGTTTATGATGAGTTCTTTGGTCAGATTAGGTGAGTGTCCAAAATAGCTCCGGACATTCTGGTGAATCGATGCTACATATTCACAATGTATAACCACGGTTTGCAGCTCTAAATATGCAAATTTTCGAACAAAACATAAGTGTATTGTATAACCTGATGTTATAAGACTGTCATCTGATGAAGTTGGTCAAGGTTAGTGATTAATTTTATATCTTTTGCTGGTTTTTGCGATAGCTACCTTTTGCGGTGAATAAATGCATTTGTGTGTTTGGCTATTGTGGTAAGCTAATATAATTCTATATTGTGTTTTCGCTGTAAAACACTTAAGAAATCGGAAATATTGGCTGGATTCACAAAATGTTCATCTTTCATTTGCTGTACACCATGTATTTTTCATAAATGGTTTATGATGAGTATTTATGTATTTCACGTTGCTCTCTGTAATTATTCTGGCTGCTTCGGTGCTATTTGTGATGGTAGCTGCAATGTAAAACTATGATTTATACCTCAAATATGCACATTTTTCGAACAAAACATGAATGTATTGTATAACATGTTATAAGACTGTCATCTGATGAAGTTGTTTCTTGGTTAGTGACTAATTTTATCTCTATTTTGTCGGTTTTGTGAAAGCTACCTATGCGGTAGAAACATGGTGAAAATATGCGGTTGAGTCTTTGGCTATTGTGGTTAGCTAATAGAAATACATATTGTGTTTTCGCTGTAAGACATTTAAAAAATCTGAAATGATGGCTGGATTTCCAAGATGTTTATCTTTCATTTGCTCTATTGGACTTGTGATTTCATGAAAATTATATTATATGATATCCCTGTCCCGTTAGGCTAGGCTATGCTAGTCAGCTTTTTTGATGAGGAGGATCCCGGATCCGGGAGAGAGAAGTGGT